>NC_137950.1:1988204-1993204 GCF_963969265.1 Rhamphochromis sp. 'chilingali' | reverse complement strand
CACGTGCATAGTTGGTTTACTGTAGTGCAGTGCCTCAGTTTGTAAAAGTTGGAGGCTGGATGTAGCCTCCAGGTCTAAAAAGAACCTCTGTGGTCAGCAGGAGATGAAATACTTGTATAGAAGTCTATGGGAAAATAACCCCCAGCCAACTTTCCTGATTAATTTCAGTCACTAGTGTAAGTGTTCGTTCTGTTAAATATGGCGTCCTTCAGAGGCAGGCGGGAGGATGATGTTGGCTAACAAACCGTTAGCGTCCTTCTGTTTCTTAGATCTGCCCCTCGCTTATTGTGGCCAGTTTTAAAACACTGGCTTCACAATCACGTTACAGTTACACCTTCAGAGGTGATCCAGCTGATCCACTAACAGTCGGACTCGTGTGTGTTGCATTTATGCTAAACATATTGCAGACACAAGCCACATATTAATACCAGGTGTTAGTTTGCTATGACTGTAGTGAATCTCTTATATGGTGGCATCACGTGCATACACAGGGCTGTTTCTTACAGTGTCACACACATTCAGCCTAAAATCTTCATCAACCCTTATTAGGGCCTTAACAAATCCAGATGTTTACACCTGCACAATGTAATACAATCCAGTGCAACAAGCTGCAAAGACCTGACCAGCATCGATCTTGTTTTTGTGGTAACGAATCAAATTATTTGGTATCAAGCTTTGTCTTATGTTGTGCAACATATGTATCCATGTAAGACAGGTCAAATCATGTAAATATGCAGAGACTCCATGGACAGGCTTGTCCCTCTGCTGTCCTCTCATGCAAGCACACACCGAGCTCCTCCATGTTCAGTCACTGTCTCAGGGTTGTCAGGCAGAAGAAGCAAACAACAGCAAACACCAAGTTCAATAAAACATCCCTTTTCTCATGAACATCAGTCTCTGAAGACATCATCATCCACACTTCTCTCTCCTGTCACAGAACCAGCGCTACAGCAACAACAGGTGACGTATTGGGACGATGAACTTCATCTGGTCTTTGTCGGGGTCACATGACACATTCATACGCAGAAAGGTTGGAAACACGAAGCAGGGAGACATTTTCACTACAGGAAAGTTTACTACATTTTTAATGAACTTCATTCATTCATTAAGCAGCTGCTCACCCTAACATGACACAAGCCCAACCAAACCCCTCTGCAGTTGGTCAAAGTCAGTAACGTAGTGAACCAGGCCGTACACGGCAGGCACACGTGCAGCTGTAAGCCACACTGGGGAGGGTTTGCTCGTCATGTATCGCTGTGATGCTGATGGCTGGTCGCTTGCATACACTCCCCACTCTGGTTAGCTAATGTGGCTTAAATCAGTGGTAACCTGCACTCTCATTGGTAGTCCCTTCTGGTCTCTGGTCACCGCGTCGCTGCACTTACTTTGAGTGTGGCTGCAGTTTTACGCAGATGAGTGGAACGAGGCTGAAAAGTTATGATTTTCATTTATGAATGTTTAAGTGGTTGATACACCGTTAGCAGTACTGCTCAGGTGTAACGACTAAAGCACAGACCGTGTGTTCAGCACAGCTGATGGTCATAATGTGTCCTCACATAAATGACTATTTCAGCTGAAAAGTCCAACTGAAGTTCAAATCAGCACAAACTTGCTTTGAATCAATCAAAGCTTGGCCCGAGGTCTACAGTTCCAAGTGAAACCTGTGGATGGCATCGGCCCAGCTGTGATGTGGACTTCTCAGCGCAGCAGTGCTGAAAGGATTGTGGACATTAACAAAGTCAGACTCTTGAACCTCAGACTCTCACTGTGACTCCAACATGTCGTCTTTCCATTCTAACAAAGTATGAGCAGGGAGAACATGCCAGCGTCACACACACAGGGCCTGATGTGAGCCTTTCTTTGTGAGCACACAGCACTAACTGCTGCACCTTTGTTGTTGTGACGTAGTATCTAACCAGAAACACAAAGCAACACACGAAAAGATAAGCATCATCTTCATCGTTATTACAGATCTGTTCACAGTAGGATTCCCACATTTCAATTGTCTGAAATGTAAATAAAACCAGAATACAACCATTTGTACTTTATTCACAATATAACACAGAAAACTTATCAAATATTTAAACTTCAACATTTGACTATTTCAAGAACATTAGTGGCTCATTTTAAATTTGATGGCAGCAGCAAAATGTGAGACAGGGCAACAAAAGCTGAAACGTAAGAGATCCAACAGAGGAACAGCTGATTTGGTTACCTGGCAACAGGTCAGCAGCATGACCAGGTGAAGAGGATCACCAATCTGCAAGAAACTACGTGTACAATTAACAGATCAGAATAACGTGCTGCGCTGCAAAAGACTGTGAACGTCTGATCCAGAGTAATAACAGCATCAAAAGATGCAGAGAAATCTGTGTGTGCAAGGCTGAAGCTCAGCGCTGAAGCTCAGCGCTGAAGCTCAGCACTGGCTGAAGCTCAGCGCTGAAGCTCAGCGCTGAAGCTCAGCACTGAAGCTCAGCACTGGCTGAAGCTCAGCGCTGAAGCTCAGCGCTGAAGCTCAGCGCTGAAGCTCAGCACTGAAGCTCAGCACTGAAGCTCAGCGCTGAAGCTCAGCACTGAAGCTCAGCACTGGCTGAAGCTCAGCGCTGAAGCTCAGCGCTGAAGCTCAGCGCTGGCTGAAGCTCAGCGCTGAAGCTCAGCACTGAAGCTCAGCACTGAAGCTCAGCACTGGCTGAAGCTCAGCACTGAAGCTCAGCACTGGCTGAAGCTCAGCGCTGAAGCTCAGCACTGAAGCTCAGCACTGGCTGAAGCTCAGCGCTGAAGCTCAGCACTGAAGCTCAGCGCTGAAGCTCAGCACTGAAGCTCAGCACTGGCTGAAGCTCAGCGCTGAAGCTCAGCACTGGCTGAAGCTCAGCGCTGGCTGAAGCTCAGCGCTGAAGCTCAGCACTGAAGCTCAGCGCTGAAGCTCAGCGCTGAAGCTCAGCACTGAAGCTCAGCACTGAAGCTCAGCACTGGCTGAAGCTCAGCGCTGAAGCTCAGCACTGGCTGAAGCTCAGCACTGAAGCTCAGCACTGAAGCTCAGCACTGGCTGAAGCTCAGCGCTGAAGCTCAGCACTGAAGCTCAGCACTGGCTGAAGCTCAGCGCTGGCTGCCTGTCACCTCCAGGTGTGAGTCTGAGTTTCAGCTGGAACACAGCTCGCTGTGCCATCCACAGATCACACATGTGAACACGATGCAGACACTCTGCTGTCCTCTCTGGACCAACGCTCATTTAAAATGGACTGAGGCAAAGTGGGAAACTGTTCTGAGGTCAGCCAAAACGACATGTTTGGACTAAAGACGGGAGGAAGAGTCTGCTTTGTTACCAGCACTCAGCCTTCATCGCTGATGGTGTGGAGGCGCATTAATGCCTATGGAATCAGCAGCTGGCACATCTGGCCATCAATGCAGGAAGGTGTATACAGGTTTTAGAGTATTTTTCAGGAGAGACCTGCATATTTCAGCAGGACAACACTAAAGCACACACTGCAGCTGTTCCAGCAGCACAGCTTCACACAGTGGGAAACGTCCGTCTTTTCGTTTTAAAGATGTGCCATCAAATTCAAAACGTGCTATTATTCTTAAAATGGGACATTTGTTCAGTTTAAATATCTGATCTGTCTTTAGTTCTGCTTTTCTTTACATTTTAAACAGAAGGGGCTGCATGAGTCTAAGCTCAGACTGAGTGTCTGTGGAAATCTGTTTTCAGCTAAAATAGGCTCATCTCAATGCACAACAACAAAAAGAAAGAAGAGGACTTCAGCAGGTTAGCATGGGCTGACATATTTACTCGTTAACGACCACACTCCAAACAGCTGGTTTACACTGACTAGGTTAACCAGCAGATAATCTTACTGCACAGGGCTTCGGTTTATAAATGTGTCTGACAAAGCATCAGATAGTGATTGGTGCCATTCACTGGTGTTACTGACCTTTGACCTCATCGTCCCAATAGTTGTGCCTGTCATTTCCAGCGCTCTCGCTCTGCAGCAACCATTGCACTCCCACAAAAGTACAAAACATAGTTCGTCTCATCGTCTGCATTAAAAATACTTTACAAACATTTTACTGCTTGTTCCTGTGTCAGTGAACTGCTGTATGCCGTTTATCGTCGAGTATTGAGTCAGCTAAGGAGACTTTGTGTGTTTGCAGAGTCCTGCACACTCTGAACAGTTTGTCTATTGCTTTGCCTTCATGTAAAATGTGTGTGTGACTTGTGTGTACATGTAAGCTGTGTATCTGTCCCTCGAATTCCCCGTGTGGTTCACAAGTGTGTCTTTGCCATTTGGTGTGTTGTTTTTACATATGTGAAAAAGTCCTTCTGTTGGCAGTTCAACGCGTGCATGTGATGCCATTCATGTTTACATCTTTTAGTCTGTGTGTGTGTGTGTGTGTGTGTGTGTGTGTGTGTGTGGGTTTAAGAGGACATGCCATTGACCAGACTCCTCAGCTGCTTGACTACAGTCTCTATCAGCTTCTGTTTGTCTCTGTCATTCTTCCTGAACTGGGAGAAGATGTTGTTCTTCTTACTGGTGTCCTTCATCCTGCACACAGAGACACATGGAGAGGATCACTAACAAATGATTCAGTGAGAAAAAACAAAAACACTTCCTCATGTAGTGCAGACAAAGACGGTTTTGTCTGCAGACGGCTCAGTTGAGCTACGTTAGCTCTGGAACATTTGTATTTCAGCTCGTTTGAGTCTGGTGTGGAGTAAACAGCTGAACTTGGATCAAAGCACATCAACAAAAAAAATGGGAATTGAAGATGCTTGACTGTGTGATGGTATTTGAACAGAGGACTGTGGGTGAGGGAACAATGGACCAGAACTAACTACGACATGTCCTGTTAAAAAGCAGAACGACTGTCCAAAGGTTTGCCTGCTCGTAAAGAATTCCACCTTTAAATACGATGCATTAAAATAAATGTGTTATTGGACCTTAATAACAGCATTGTTTCTCCTCTGTCTCACCATGATTTGACAGCCTCTGATTCTGACTTGA
>NC_137950.1:1893204-1975704 GCF_963969265.1 Rhamphochromis sp. 'chilingali' | reverse complement strand
GCATTACACATAAAACGTCACTGTCCTTAAACGCAGTAATTCGTTGTAGTACTCATTAAATTACTTTCATGTTACTCTGTAAATTTAATTGAAACGCGCTGTCACATAGGGCTGTGCGATATGACCAGAATCTCATATCCTGATATAAAACATCTATCGTCAGATAACGATATAAATCACAAAAATGTAACATTTTCTGTAAATTCTGTGAATCTCGGGCAGCTCGACTTGTGTGAAGTGTTTCCAGCTGTGCGTTGTGTAGCTGGAGCAGAGTGTTTTAACGATGCATGAAACGATACATTTTTAGACATAAGTTGTAACGGCGCCGTTTTCTTGGTGAGTATTTATTACACGGCGTGCTGCGAGGAAAAGCCCGTTCTAACGTTTGAGTCTGAGCTTTATTTTTTAGCACCTGGCGTCTTTTTTAATTCTCATCCGTAAATAATCTGCTCTTTCACGTGATTCAGTTTATTTTGAAAAGTCTCAACAGGATCTTGAGCTTTATTGTGAAAGGTTTATGTGGAACATAAACAAACGGACACACGATGGTGTTACCGTCGTTGTTGCTAACGACAACGCATAAAAACAGGCGCTTGTCCGTCTGTAGTGTGGTTATATTAAATATAAGAGAAAGAGAAAACTTTAAGAAGTTGAAGAAGAAGCCACTACAGTGACATCAGAACCATGAACAAATATGGCTGTAAACAGTTTATTTTGCGACACCACGAAACAAACGATAGCGTAAAATGAAACGATACACGTTTTTATATCGTCATCCGATATATATCGTTATATCGAGCAGCCCTACTGTCACATAACTACCAGTTAACAATATAAACACATATCTCTGTCCTAATGAAGATGCAGCCTCCATGCTGTCTGTGCAGAGGTTTTGTTATTAGTATTATGCTCTTGTTTCTGCAGCGGAAGTAGTTTTCACTTCACCATCGCACTCTGGTCGCTGTAATCATTTCCATACATCCACTCCTCACAAGCTGCAGACTGCTCCTGCATGCATGTGTGAGTGCACACAAAGAAGAAGGTGCATTTGCTCATTTTCTTTTCATCCACCTGACGTGCAGGTAACTAAAAAACCTCTGTAATGTGATTAACAACATAATTGCAAATGTAATGTCACTACTGAATTTAGTACAATATCGTGTTACATTACCATGTTGCTGAAAAATGTCTTGTGATTACAGTAATGTGTTACTTTGGAACACATTACACCCAACTGTGTTTGTAAGAACCATCATCTGACAAGTGATAAGATGATATTACGTTAAATGTCTTTGCATTTCAGTATTTTTCTTAGTTTCAATAGAATGTTATTGTATCTTATCTATATTAAAAGAAAACAAATGTTTCAACATTACAATTCTTTATACTCACATTCACACTGAATAACATCTAAGTTGAACTGCTGAATGGCCCCCATACTGATCTGTTTGAGTTCCGTGTCCAACAGCATCTGCATCAGTGATGTGGACAGATGCTTGCAGGCTGACATACAAGCTGTCTGGGCCACTTTTCCCTGCACAGGGAGAGATTCAGGGAGAAGGAAGGCACAGACAAGAAGCAAGAGGAGAGATGAAGGATGGAAAGATTAGGATGGGGACAGAGTTGGTAGAGGATGAGGATGAGAGGAGGGGAAAGCGACAGAATGAAATCATTTGATGGGGTGAACATTTTATAAAGAGAGAACGGGCAGTATTTGAGTTTTAAAAATATGTAGGAAGACCAGGATGGGAAAAAGAAGGTGAATAATAACAGATTGAGATAAACAGTTGGGGTAAAAAGTTGAAAGAGAAGAAGGAGGAGGGTATGAGAAAAGAGGATATAGGAGTAATACAGAAATGGGGAATAAAGAGCAAGAAGGGCAAGGGATAATTCCAAGTTAGTGTTGTCTCAAAATCTTCATGAACAGGTATAAATATAGTACTGTGCAAAAGTCTTGAGTCACCACTATGTTCTGTATTTGCTAGAAAAATGGAAAAAGTGCAATGATTTATTGAAATGTTTACAGGTTATGTAAACATGAAAAAGTTAAATGAAAAATTAAAAAGTCACACACATTTGTCACACACACGGTGTTTCAGATCATCAAACTAATTTTAACAATGAACAGAGATGAACCAAGTAAATCCAAGATGCAGTTGTAATATTATTAAATAATTAGTAGCCATTAATTATATATATATACATATACACATATATACATATACATATATACATATACATATATACATATACATATATATACGGAAGTAGTTTTCACATATGCTGTCTTTCAGTCCAGCTTTGTCCAGCCACTGGGGCTGTATATATATATATATATATATATATATATATATATATATATATATATATATATATATAAACTGCTGTCTAAATGACTCGGGTAAAGTTTGTAGCATGGTGCTTGTTGTTTTTGTCTGCTTCCACTTGTCTTTGCACTAGGATGATGTCGGCGTAAATGTGCAGTCGTTGTGTTCCCACTAGTGCTGTCAGCGTTAATCTCGTTAAAATGACGTTAACGCCATAATGCCGCAAATCTCCGTTAGCAAGTTACCGCGGGTCGCCCCGTGCGTGGGGCTGGACGGCGTCAACACGTTAACAAGCTAACTGCGCTAACGCACTAGTTCCCACCAATTGAGCATTGCGTGGCACATCCAACATACTGTTTTACTTTAGTCCATGACTCGCTTACCTTCAGGGTCATACGTCACATGAAAACCAAAATAGTTCCAAACGCCAGATCTGAATGAGGGTGGGGGAGGTTCAGTTTCACGTAGCGTTCAGGCAGTTGCCATGTTGCAATGAGCTTAGCTTCTGTCTCGCTAGCTTGCGCTGTGCTCAGTGGATCTGCACTCGACAGTGCAGCCTAGGCGGAGTAGTCGAACACAGATCCACTGAGCGCTCAACACAGACAGCATCGACAGAAGAAAAGTTGATAAAATAAATGAAAAATTTTGTATTGTTCGATACATATGCGTACCGAACCGAAAGCACTGTATCGAACGGTTCAATATCGATACGAGTATCGTTGCACCCCCAATTTACATATATATATATTTTCTTCCAATTATCCGGGACCTGTTCACAGGGGGCACTAGCAGCTTAAGCAGATGCCTGAACCACATCAACTGTCTCCTTTCAATGCGGAGGAGTAGCAACTCTACTCTGAGCCCCTCCCGAATTGCCGAGCTCCTGACCCCATCTCTGAGTGAGAAGCCAGCCACCCTTCGAAGAAAGCTGCTTGTGTCCACAATCTTGTTATTTCAGGCTACGTCCACACTGGCTCGGAAAGATTTAAAAACGGCGTTTTCGTCTGAAAACGCTCCGCGTCCACACTAGTGTTTTCAGTCGTTTTCACAGAATTGCGTGTGCACATTGAAATGGCCAAAAACGCTTACGTTCCAGTCCTGCGCATTTGTGAAATCTATCTGGAAGCTATCTGGAGCATGTACAGACTGTCAAAATTGAGAGCAAACAAGACAACTGCTGTGTAATGACCTTCACTATCTTAGTTTAATTGGTCACATGACTGCATCATATGACTAACATGCGTCATCGTTTTAGAAAGTCTGCATTTTTGCTGTCCACACTGTGACGCGAAAGCACCGTTTTCAAATGTATGCGTTTTCGAGAACGTTTTGAAAACGCTGCCCATGAGTGAAAACTCTGTCTCAGTGTGGACAGGAGGCCAAAACGGAGAGAAAACAATGCATTTTCAAACGAAAACGCATTAGTGTGGATTTAGCCTCAGGCACTACCCAGAGCTTGTGACCATAGGTGAGGATAGGGACAAAGATCGATCGTTAAATCGAGAACTTCACTTTTATACTCTCCTGTCTTTTCACCACGGACTGGCGGTCGAGTCTGACTTATTGCCAGCACAGTGAACTAAGCTCTTGCAAAGGTTGTACAACGGGTCAGACACCTTATACTCCCGATGCCTCTCCCAGAGAATACTCTGAGGGACATGGTCCAGATAAAAACAGCATTGTTCCTCCTGAATCTGAGGTTTGACTAACAGACTCTCCTTTCCAGCACCCTGGGATAGACTTTCCCAGGGAGGCTGACGAGTGTGAGCCCCCATAGAGTTGGAGCACCCTCTGGTACCCCTTGTTCAAATTGGCAACCACCACCCCATCTGTCAATCCAGGTACTGCCCCAGATTTCCATGCAACACTTTCGAGGTGTTTTAACCAAGACAGCCCTACAACATCCAGAGCCTTCAGAATCTCAGGGCTAACCTCAGCCCCCCGAGGGGCCGTGGCACCAAGGAGTTGTTTAACTGCCTCAGTGTTCTAATTATCGGTGATGTATGAGCCATCCCCTGCTTCCACTATGGAAGACGTGTCAGTGGAATTAAAGAGGCCTTCAAAGTTTTCCTTCCACTACTCAACAATGTCCTCAGTTGTAATCAGCAGCACTCCACTTGCAGTATACACAGTGTAGGTAGAGCACCGCTTTCCCCTCCTGAGTTGCCTGACAGTTTGCCAGAATCACTTCAAGGCAATCTACAAATATTTTTCCATGGCCTCACTGAACTCCGACACCCGTTTTTACTTCAGCCACAGGCTAATCAAGCCTGATAGGAATCCGTCTTTGGCCTGATGGCTCCCTTCACCTCTGGTGTGCACCAGCTGGTTTGGGGTTTACCACGATAGGCACCGACCAGCTTGCAGCCACAGCTCAGTGAAGTGCAGCCTTAGCTGGAGGCGCTGAACATGTTCCCCAGTCCTCCTTAGAATGCTGTTGAAGCTTTGAAGGAGGCAAGAGTTGACCATCTTGCAGACTGGGGCCTCTGCTACACGTTCCCAGTACACCCTGGGCAATCAGTTGACAGCTCAGTCCCTCTCTTTACCCGAGTGTCCAGAACATACGGCCGCAGATATGATGATCTGATTACCAAGTGGATTATCGACCTGTGGCCTAGGGCAGCAGTCCCCAACCCCCAGGCCACAGACCGGTACTGGCCCATGAGTCGTTTGGTACCGTGCCGCGAGAGTTGAGGCTCGGGTGTGGTTTTCAGGGTTTTTAAGCGTTATTTTTTTTTAATCATTTTTATTGTTAACTCTGTTTCCATGGATGTTGTGTTATGAATCATCTTTTTTTTGGTACCCGTACTAGTTTTATTTTGTTGTATTAATCTGTGACACTTCAAAGGCCGGTCCATGAAAATATTGTCGGACATAAAGGGGTCCGTGGCACAAAAAAGGTTGGGGACCGCTGGCATAGGATGCCACGTGCAGTTATGGGCACCCTTACAGTGGGGCAAAAAAGTATTTAGTCAGCCACCGATTGTTCAAGTTCCCCCACCTAAAATGATGACAGAGGTCAGTAATTTGCACCAGAGGTACACTTCAACTGTGAGAGACAGAATGTGAAAAAAAAATCCATGAATCCACATGGTAGGATTTGTAAAGAATTTATTTGTAAATCAGGGTGGAAAATAAGTATTTGGTCAATAACAAAAATACAACTCAATACTTTGTAACATAACCTTTGTTGGCAATAACAGAGGTCAAACGTTTACTATAGGTCTTCACCAGGTTTGCACACACAGTAGCTGGTATTTTGGCCCATTCCTCCATGCAGATCTTCTCGAGAGCAGTGATGTTTTGGGGCTGTCGCCAAGCAACACGGACTTTCAACTCCCGCCACAGATTTTCTATGGGGTTGAGGTCTGGAGACTGGCTAGGCCACTCCAGGACTTTCAAATGCTTCTTACGGAGCCACTCCTTTGTTGCCCGGGCGGTGTGTTTTGGATCATTGTCATGTTGGAAGACCCAGCCTCGTTTCATCTTCAAAGTTCTCACTGATGGAAGGAGGTTTTGGCTCAAAATTCTCACGATACATGGCCCCATTCATTCTGTCCTTAACACGGATCAGTCGTCCTGTCCCCTTGGCAGAAAAACAGCCCCATAGCATGATGTTTCCACCCCCATGCTTCACAGTAGGTATGGTGTTCTTGGGATGCAACTCAGTATTCTTCTTCCTCCAAACACGACGAGTTGAGTTTATACCAAAAAGTTCTACTTTGGTTTCATCTGACCACATGACATTCTCCCAATCCTCTGCTGTATCATCCATGTGCTCTCTGGCAAACTTCAGACGGGCCTGGACATGCACTGGCTTCAGCAGCGGAACACGTCTGGCACTGCGGGATTTGATTCCCTGCCGTTGTAGTGTGTTACTGATGGTGACCTTTGTTACTTTGGTCCCAGCTCTCTGCAGGTCATTCACCAGGTCCCCCCGTGTGGTTCTGGGATCTTTGCTCACCGTTCTCATGATCATTTTGACCCCACGGGATGAGATCTTGCGTGGAGCCCCAGATCGAGGGAGATTATCAGTGGTCTTGTATGTCTCCCATTTTCTGATGATTGCTCCCACAGTTGATTTTTTCACACCAAGCTGCTTGCCTATTGTAGATTCACTCTTCCCAGTCTGGTGCAGGTCTACAATACTTTTCCTGGTGTCCTTCGAAAGCTCTTTGGTCTTGGCCATGGCGGAGTTTGGAGTCTGACTGTTTGAGGCTGTGGACAGGTGTCTTTTATACAGATGATGAGTTCAAACAGGTGCCATTCATACAGGTAACGAGTGGAGGACAGAAAAGCTTCTTACAGAAGACGTTACAGGTCTGTGAGAGCCAGAGATTTTCCTTGTTTGAGGTGACCAAATACTTATTTTCCACCCTGATTTACGAATAAATTCTTTACAAATCCTACCATGTGAATTCATGGATTTTTTTTTCACATTCTGTCTCTCACAGTTGAAGTGTACCTCTGGTGCAAATTACTGACCTCTGTCATCATTTGAAGTGGGGGAACTTGCACAATCGGTGGCTGACTAAATACTTTTTTGCCCCACTGTATGTTCGAATATGGTATTCGTTATGTCAACTAACAGAACACCGCTCGGGTTAAGGTGGGACTAGGGCAGGGCAATATGGCCAAAAATATTTATCACGGCATACATTTGAAAATTTGCGATAACAATATAACTGACGATATAATTGACGTGAGACAAAATACTTTACAACTCCACAGCTTTATTAGTGAAAAAAAACCCCATCAATGTATTTTCACTTAAACAAGCAGCTGTTTTTTTTTAATGTGCATTAAAGTTATATAAAAATTTAACAGTGCAAATGCAAATTCTTTGCTGACAGTTTAACCAAAAGGCATTTCCAGTGGAAACTGGCCGACACATCCTCAGCATAACCATGTAGAATATCCACAAAACTTAAAAAGAGGTTAAACACACACAATACGGTAACATTATGTTGAAGCACAGTACGTATCACTCCGCGAGGCTCTGCCTACGATAGCCGTAATGCTCCGACAATCCATCAAGCGGTGCGGCTTCGTAGCTTAGCAAAGTCGTACTGAAACATTTTTTGAGAGATTTTATTTTTATGTACCACATAAAATCGTTTCGGTAATAACGACGGCCCGCTTGCATGCTCTACCAAAAATAGTGCTTTGTTGTGTATCTGACGGACGAAAGCTAAACCAGTTCCACACCACTGAAGTTGCAGCATTTTTACAAACCAGTTCTGGTTCATCTGTTTCACTCAACGATCCGCTTTCACCCTTCTCATTCTCCGTCGCCGCCATGCTTTTTCTGCCATGTGCGTATGAAAACAAAGGCACTGCACATGCGCGTTTTATCCATATTCTATCGCGATATTTCATTTTCTTATCGTTGCCTAACATTATACCGGTATTACCGTGAACGGTATGATATGGGCCAGCCCTAGGTGGGAGAGGCCGTTTCTCCCAATCACACCCTATCAGGTCTCACTGTTGTTGTCGTGCTGCTCATGTGGAGAGAGTCCCCGGGTGGAGTATCTCAAGCTCCTCACCCAGGGACTCCGAGAAGGAGGGTGGTCTCATGTCCCTTGATGTTGTACTCATAAGAGTCTTCTGAATCGCTCTTGACTGGTCCCACACCCAGGACCAATTTGTAGGGAGAATGTACCATCGGATCCCTAGGACACACGAGCAACTCCACCACAATTAGGTAGTGATTCACGGAGGGGATATAAATGTAAAGTTTACAATAAATGAACATCGATAGTAAGTTGTTAACTGTATAAAATAGTGCATTTCACAATATCTTTTACAATATATGTGAATAGCACATGAAGTGATTAATTACCACTCCATCATGGACATCTTGCGGCCCTCCCAGTATACTTTTAGACTGTGTCATCATCGATGGATCTGCTATGCTGGCCAGCAAGCCCACTCGGTCTTACCAGTTGAGTATGGAGCTGGAAGCGGGTCTCTGGAGGTGTGGATTATAGCAATGTTCGCCGGCTGGAACGGCATTGGTATTGTTGTATTGACTGGATATTTGCATCATGGACATTAATGATGCTGGGATTTCGGACCATTTCCCAGTTATGTTTGATGTTCAGTTATGCAATATGGAGGGTCCACTGAGCCTATCGCGTATGATTAATCCTGAGGTTGTTGCCCATTTCTCTGCGGCCTTTGCTAACTCTGTCTGTTACGATGACATCAGTAATGCACCTCTCTTGGTTGATGGCCTAGTCAACTCTTTCATTTCTAGATGCTCTTCAGCTTTGGACACTGTGGCTCCAGTAAAGACTAAACGCCCTAAAACCTCTCGCCAACTCTGGCTAAATGAATCCACCCTCGCTCTTAGGCGTGAATGTCGTCGAGCTGAGAGGAGATGGAAAAAAGATCAACTTCAGGTGTCCCTTGACATCCTGCATATGAGCCGATCTAAATTTCAGAAGGCTGCCAAAATGGCAAAAACTTCTTTTTTGTCGAACATCATTGCAACTAATAGTCACAATCCTTGAGTTCTGTTCAAAATCTTTAACTCAGTGGTTAATCCCTGCTCTGATGTTTCGATGGGTGCCTCCCCGGCCCTCTGCGAAAAATTTCTAAATCATTTTATAGATAAAATCTCAGTGTTAAGGGCCCCACATTCCCCGGCAGTAAATCAAGCCCCAGTTTCCGAATGTTCAACGGTTTTTCAACAGTTTGAACCTGTGTCATCCTCGACTTTAAAGGAAATAATTAATAACCTGAGAAGCTCAAATACTTTGCATGACATTATTCCCGCTCGTATCATTAAGGATGCATTAAATACAATCGGGTCCTGTATCTTATTTTTAATGAACTCATCACTGTCATCTGGCTGTGTTCCGACTGTCTTTAAACATGCAGTCATGCAACCTGTTACCAAGAAAAGCAGCCTTGATCATAACATTCGATCTGATTTCTAAACTCCCTTTCATGTCAAAAACTTTAGAGAAAATAGTGCTTCAGCAACTACAGACCCATTTAGAGATAAACGGTATAAGTGATATATTCCAGTCTGGATTTAAACCAGAGAGTTTTCAATGACCTTCTTCTCATCGCTGACTCTGGGCGCACTGCGGTCTCAGTTCTATTAGATCTGACGTCACCTTTGACACGGTTGACCATGATATTCTTTTGGCAAGGTTAGAACAAGTAGTAGGCCTTAAAGGAAAAGTTCTCTCATGGTTTAAATCATATTTCTCTGAGAGGTCGTTCTCTGTCATGATGGGAAAATATTCCTCTTCTTCTGCCCCTCTTTGCTGTGGAGTGCCCCAGGGCTCGGTGCTCGGTCCTGTGTTGTTCTCCCTGTACATGCTGCCCTTGGGCTCCATTTTTGAAAAACATAATGTCTCTTTTCACTGCTATGCTGATGATATTCAAATCTACCTCCACCTGACTGGGGATGTTTCATCTTCACTACATCCTCTGTTTGATTGTCTGAGGGATGTGAAAGACTGGTTATCACGTAACTCTCTTACTTTAAATGAAAAGAAGACAGAAATTATTGTTTTTGATAGAAATATGCCTCTGAGACAACTGACTGGCACACTCGGGCCTGTTGCTAACCACCTCACTGATGCTGCTAGGAATCTTGGAGTTTTCATGGATAGTTCCTTCAAACTAGATAAACAGGTGTCTACTGTGGTAAAAACCAGCTTCCACCAACTACGCCAAATTTCTAAGGCTAAACCTTATATACCACACAAAGATCTGGAGAAACTCATTCATGCTTTCATCACTTCAAGACTAGATTATTGTAATTCTCTTTACTTGGGCCTCCAATCTTCCCTCCTCCAGCGATTGCAGCTGGTCCAAAATGCCGCAGCAAGTCTCTTAACCGGCACTAGAAAGTATGATACTATCACTCCTGTTCTGGCCAACTTACATTGGCTTCCTATTAAATATCGAATTGATTTTAAAATGTTATTGTTTACTTATAAAATCCTAAATAATATGGCACCTGATTACTGATCTCCTCTGTCTGTATAGCCCTCAGATCATCGGGCCAACTGCTCTTAGTGCAACCTGGTCTCGGCTGAAGACCAGAGGAGGCTGTGCCTTTGCCATTGCCGCACCCAAATTATGGAATAATCTTCCTCTCGACATTCACGCATCAGATTCTATTGAATCTTTTAAATCACTTCTAAAAACGTACTTGTTTAACCTGGCATTCGAGGCTAATTAGGGTAATTTACATCTGGCTCTGCATTTAGATTATGTAATATTTTATATCTGTAATTTATATTTTATATTGTGATTTTTATCTGTATCATGGTTTTACTGGAAAGCACTTTGGTGTACTTCGGTCTTTAAATGTGCTACATAAATAAATTTGATTTTTTGTTTTGGATTTGATTTGAATATCTGGTACCTGGATTTTGTTTCACATGGGCACCTTGAACAAATTGGAAGTGCTTCATGTTAAATCTCCTTCAAGTGTTAGAAATGCAACTTTGAACGAACTTTGAATTGATCCATAAAGTATAGTACAGCTAGTATAAAACAATCTATTCCCTGGAGTTTAGAAGTTTTATTTATGTAAAGTGTGCCGAGTGTAGCTGCTAGGTGTGGCCTCAAAGAAGTTTCCAGGTTCACTATATAAACACCAGTCAGCTGGTGTTCCTGGTTAGCAGTGACTGGCATCAAGTTCAGAGTTACATGTAGTTTACTGTAGCACTGAAAGTGAGGCCAGAACACAACATTTTTACACCTTGCAGATGGGCCTGAATTATGCTCCCTTGCTAACAAACTCACAGACAGCTGCAGAGACCTTAGTTGTTCTTAATTTCCTACCTTCCTCTAAGCAGGCATCCGTACTGAAAGTAATATCCACCCTGCACTCAGATCCCAGTGGACTCTAATTTCCAACCATTACAACTCTATTTTTAGAGCAGTTTAAAAAACACAACGTAGTTGACCAAAGTTATTTCCAGACAGCAAGAAAATATAAAACAGGTATTAAACAATAATGAAAACTAAATAATAGTAAAACAAAATAAGAATAATAGACAATAAAATAAAACTAGAATAAACAAACTCCACACAGAAAGGCCCTGGCCAGGATGTTGTGAGGCAACAGTGCTAACCACTGTGCCACTGTTTATAAAGCTAACAGGACATTCAACATTCAACAGCAGAGATAAAAATGAAACCTTGGCTTCAAAAGCAAATGGAGTCAAGAAACACACCGAAACAATTTGCATGAAAAAACTGGGATTTCCATGATGTAGTTTTTCTTCTTCTTCAGTCACCTCTTTCACTCACTCACATCTCTCTTCATTTAATTATTAGTTATTATAAATGTCTGGCTCTGTCTTTGTGCTTCCTCCCCTAACCCCAACCGGCTGTGCCGCCCCTCCCTGAGCCTGGTCCTGCTGGAGGTTTCTTCCTGTTAAAGGGAGTTTTTCCCTTCCATTGTTGCCAAGGTAAAGACTGATTGCAGGGTCTTTACTTTACAGTACAGCATCTTGAGGCATCTGCTGTTGTGATTTGGTGCTGTATAAATAAAGGTGAGCTGAATTGCAGTATTCTGGCCTTAGCTTTCATATGCAGTGGATGTTACGTCATCCTTGGTCTCACAGCTTTCCCGCAGATAAAAGTATCTGTTGCTCAAGTTTGAATGTAATTATGGTCTGTGAATGTTTTCATTAGCAACAGTTCCAGATTGTATATTAAAGATAGCTTTCATGTCTGAAAAGTGAAGCCAAAGCAAAAGTGCTGAGTTGCAGACTTGTCAAGTCTTGAGCCAGTTAGCCTGCAGTGTCCCCCTGTGCCACAGTAAGGTCCGCCTATCCTGTAATGTCCCGTTTCAAAGAGCTAAAATGGAAACAAAATGCTCACAATGGGAATACCTCATAGGTGATGTCATGGTGGCTACATCAATCTTTTATATTCAGTCTATGGCAGAACCACAAGCTTAGAGTTGTGGGACTTCTGAAGGCAAACATTAGCATGCATTGTATCGCCATTCTGCCTGTAGCTTAGCAGCAAAGTGTTATAAATCCAGGCAGGGATACTCACCGACATTGATGCATGATCATTGTTGTTATTCTGAGCAGAGAACCCCCAAACCAACCAAAAATGGAAGAAGGAGAGGGAAAGAGGGAAAGGACAGGAAAAGAAATGTGGCAACAATAAATGGACAGCTAGAGATATCTTGCATGCTTGACATGTCAAATTAATCAAGGAGTAAAAAATTCAGTTACAAAGCTGTGCATTACAGAAGGTGTGGATGGAGACACAGCAGGAGATAATAAGGAGAAATAGTCGCACATGCAGGTGAGAAGGGCAGGTACAGCCAACAGACCAATCAGGCTGTGAGCTCAAATAACAGTTTCTGATCAAATCCTTTACACTTTGCTATCTAATGTGCTCCGTTGGGTTGGAGATGATGTCAGTTTGCAAAAACATTGCACAAGCCAGTAACAGCACATCATGCAGAAATCAGCACTGCAACGTGTACATAGCTCAACGTGATATCCACAGTATAAACCTTTTTCAGACAGCACCTACAATCTGACAGAAATGCTATGAGGGCGTAAAAAACAACAGAGTGATGGTGGGAAGTCAGGGAAGGAAAACAAACAAACAAAAATAATCATGCGTTCGTATTATCAACAAAAGATCAACCTCACAGCACGCCATACAGCTAGTGTGTGAACAGAAAGGACAACAACAACACAACCCCACACTGTTCATGTTCCACAGCTCCCAGACAGAGGTGCTGAGCTAACGTGTAGAGGTTGGAGGCGGCTCACACTCACCGGGAGGTGTGTGAACACCTGGAAGGTAGATCGTAGGAAGTTGATCAGGTCCATGAGATACCCTGAGGCGCGGCCGTCAGACTCGGCCATGCCCCATTCGTAGTCTGCTAGCTGGATGAACTCATCGATCTTCTGGTTCAGTTTGGTATAAATCTCTCCCTCTGCAGCATGACGAGCATCCTGGAACAATGTTTTCACAAGAGTTAATGGGAGCAAATATTATTGTTCTTCCTACACGCATTCATTTTTGGAATGGAGACACAGATCTTCAACTTCTGCCACTTCATTAAGTACACCCGTTTAACATCTCATTAATCAGCCAATCACATGGCAGCAACTGAATGTAATCAGGGATGGAAGCAGAGACGACCTGCTGAAGAACTGAGCATCAGAACGATGAACAAAGGTGTTTCTGAACGTGGCTGGCCTTGTCTCAATAACTGCTGATTTACTGGGATTCTCTTATATCAGTTTCTAGACTAAAAAAGTGAATCTGTTCACCGGATGAAAATGCAAGAAGTCAGAAAAGAATGGCCAGACTGCTCAGAGGTAAGAAAGCTAACAGTAAACTCATCACAACCGAGGTATGAAGAAGGTGACTGCTAAAGGCACAAATCACCTTGAAGGTCGACAGTCCGTAGAGTCTTGTGGTGTGAACTGTTTCTGGGGAGACGTTGGTGATGTTTGTTATGAATTCCTCCAGATACCTGCAGGCCTGCTCCAGGTGGGTGGTATTAATGATGATCTGTACCAGCTACAGAGACAAGGTTACAGTTGTAGCCTGAATACTGAATGCTTTTCACGACTGTGTGTGTGTGAGCAGTTCTAACCTCGGTCAGTCCTATGTGAGGTTTCTTGATAAGGTTTTGCAGACAACTGCTGAGAGTTCTTGTCAGCAACAGGTTGGTAGATTTTCGCAACATGTCATCAATCTCTGTTGAACTGGACACACAACAAACTTGACAGTTGCAAAGTGAAGAGACGGCAGTCCGGGGAGATTAGATATGTATAAGTGTTCGTGTGGCGAGTGAACACAGAGTAGTGTACCTGCGGTGTAGTGACTCGGAGAACTTGAGGCTGGCGTAAATGAACTCTTTGACCTGGGTGTAGATCTGAGGGACAGACTGGGACATTGGCAGCTTCTTAGGAAAGTCCTGCTGCTTATGCACACAGAAAAACTGTATTAATATTCATCCAACACTAGTTGTCTTTTAGGAAATCTTTCTTTTACGTGGATGCAACCGTGCCAGATTGGGGAGACGGTGGTACTTGAACACATTACCTTCTCTATCTCAGCATCGTGGAAGGGAAAGCGGCTGACAACCAGTTTATATTCCTCCTCTGTCTCCACTGGGATGGGACTGTAGTTGTCCAGTTCAAAGATCTCTCTATGGGAACACAGATCAGAGTTATCTTTGGTCTCCACTGTTTGTTCAGTTCAGTTTAATGTCGTCTCAGTGCCATTTTCAGCATCAATGATGTGAAAAAAAGAACAACTTCCCTCACACGGTGCTGATGCTTTGCTGAAACAGTACGAACAAAGCTGATTCTGGTTTTAGTTGTGTGTTTTTAGCTGCTCTGCTTTGTTCAAACAAAATATGCAGGCTGCATACAGACGGGGATGTCACAGCAGAAAGCCTTACCGCAAACACAATTGTTATTGTCAAATTGTCATTTGTGTTTCTGCACGTCCTACTGTGGCAGACGCCACACGTGAGTGAAGCCCACCTGAAAACCAGTGCCCATTTCTTCAGCAGGGTTTCGTTGTACTGGTCTCTAACCTCAAACAGCAGGTCAAACAAACGGTTTACCGGGAAGCCGAACCCCTGCACAAACATCACACAGTCAGAAAACACGTTTTCACACGGCAGAGTCACAAACAAGTCAAGTCCCACTCTTAACCAACCTGTAGTGTGTCAGCAAAGATGACTATGAGATTCTTCAGCTCCAGCACCAAGTCTGGGTCGTCACAGTATGACTGCAGAAAGAGAGTCATCACCACACACTGGTCTAACGTCGCATTACCTGCTTTGCTTCCTAAATCTATGTTCATGTGAGTCTTTGCAGTCCTCTGAAAACTGAGCACCCTGTCATTCAAAAGCGTGTCCGACCACCTTTAGCAGTAACTGAACTTGTAATTGTGAGAAGTTCTCATGTTGACAACATTGTTTCAGTTCACTGAGCTCTGTTTAGGCGTAGCACACTTCAGAGCCCCCCACAGCATTTGATTCTTTTTCTTTCCTGACACTCTGCAGCACATTTGCTTATGTGCTTAGGATCATCGTCCTGCTCCATGACCCACTTTGGGCCTTTGAATACATATGAAGTAACTGCACTGTATACTGTGTAGAGTTTTAACTAGGTATATTTTTATAGGAAGTCTGCCTACATGACAAACAAGTTAAGCCAGTGCATTAACAAAGGCCCTCGTTTTTCCAGAGAGTAGGGCGATTTATCACCCTGAGAGCAGCACAGCTGTATATGAACACAGCCTGAGACTGGACACTCAGCACTCAGACTTGTTGTCTATTGAAAGCATATTGTATTTATTTAACCCGCACTGGGAGAATTTTACTCATTAAGTATATCATCTGCATGTCTTAGTTTTGCTTTTTTTTTTTAAACAATCTGATGCAGCCTTGTTACTTTTAGCTGACCATGCACTCGCTGTAAGTGCAGGAGCCCGACAATGTGGACTTGCTTTTGTCAGAGCACAGCAGAGGGGCACAGAGGACACCAGGTCTTTGTTAGTCTTCTCACCCATGCTGTGCGGCCTATTCTCCAGCCTGTTAGCATAATCCTCGGGGTCATTTACAACTGACAGGGCTCCAGCGGGCAGGAATATGCCTTCTTTATCTGCTGTTATTGTTGCAATCTGTCTCTCATTAAGGTCACAATGGCCTCCTCTTTGCCTGCATGTGTATGTGTGTTTTGACCTCTGCTCTTAATAGTGACATCATTAGTGTGTTTGTGGGTGTGCTGACCTGTGAGGGGTGTATCATCCACTGAATGAAGGAACTATCATTTCTATTAACTCTCAACAGCATCTTTTCCATTCACAGTCAATGCCCTGCAGACATTAGAGGTGTGTGTGTGTGTGTGTGTGTGTGTGTGTGTGTGTGTGTGTGTGTGTGTGTGTGTGTGTGTGTGTGTGTGTGTGTGTGTGCTCCTACAGAGTGTGTCCGGAGTACAGCGATGATCTTGGACAGCGCCATGTTCCACAGTTCATCAGTATAAGCTCTGGTCACCAGCCCTTGAGTGGCATGGAGGATATGGTCCTCTACAACAAAGAACCTGACCACACACACACACACACACACACACACACACACACACACACACACACACACACACACACACACACACGCACACACACACACACACACACACACACACACACACACACACACAGATTTAGGTTCACAGTGAAACAAAACAGCCAGATGAGCATTTGAAAGGAACATCTTACCCCACAATCTGATTGAAGTATCTTCTGTAGCCTTCCACTGTCTCATGCTAAACACACACAAATAGACACAAAGCCATGTTAATACAGATGCAAACGTAACAGTCACCAGTAAGGCAAATATTGAAATAGGAGGGAGAAAAAATAAGTTAAAAGTTGTATTTCTGCAGCTCTTGTCTGACATGGCTTTTGCTTTGTGACTTCATCCCAGGAACCACCGAGGCTCAAGCCTGCTGGGACCTGGAAGCTGATGAACCAGCACCACTCTCCATAGTAAAGATATGGACTGAGATGGTGCCGCCTATCTGTGCACCGAGCATGCTGGTAGTAGCATCTTGCTCTGGGGCTGTTTTGCTTTTTCCTGATGTTATCCTAAAACTTTAAAACATCCTTTATAACTTTTTAAATACAAAGTACAGCTGTTTATTTCCCCCCTGAAAAAACAGTAACAGTCATGGTTTTCTAAGCTTTGCCAGAGCTGGATCGCAGCTGCTGTACGATCTGTGAGTAATCTATTTAGTCATAGTAAGAAATACACAGGTTCTAGGAAAAATTAATACAAGGCAGACTGTGTTTAGTGCCATGTAGTCACAATGAAAGGCCCACTGAAAAACCCCCGAGCGCTTGTCTGAATTTCATTCATATGCTTTACACGTATGTTTAAGCGCTTGTGTTGCTCACCATGTTAGCCTGCGGCTGCAGAACTAGCCGGGCCTGTTTTTTCCTCTGTTTCCTGTAGTAGTTCTCAAATGTTTCTCGGTCACCCTGCACACACACAGAATACAGACATAGATCAATTAACTATGATACATGATGTTACAAACCAGAACACTCAGGTACTATCAAATCCCAGACTGTCCTGGTCCTGGGTCTGGAGACTCGGTGGCTTTTAGTTTGTATTTCTTGCTTCTTTAGTGTTTTGGTGATTTCTAGTTGTTGTGTTTTGTTGTTAGGTCCCTTGTGTTACCTACAGTCATCCTTGTCTCTATGTTCATGTATTTCCTGTTTTACTTTGACAGTCCCGTGTCCTGTTAGCGTTTATAGCTTTGCTCTCCTCCCCGTCTCGTCATGCCTGATTAGTCTCGGCTGCGTTCCCCTCCTGTTTCCTATTTCCTCATTATCCTCTGTGTATGTATGGCGTGTGTTTTCCTTTGTTCTGTCAGGTTTCATGTAGTCGTCCTTTGCTTTTGTTTGTTGTTGTGTTCGCTAAAATAAAGGCTCGCTTTCTATTCAACATCCACCTTCATCTTCGTTGTCTGCGTTTGGGTCCACACTTCACCTTCCTGTGTCTGAATCCCCGTCCTTTTTACCTGCTCTGGGCTTCATGGGGCTTAGGTAATAAACAGATCTTAGGTGACCCAGAGAGGAGAGCTGAGACTCTGATGTAATCACAAGCATTGGAGCTGATCATGAAACAGCTGTGCTGTATTTCAGGGGTAACGTTGGATGTTAGCACTATAACCTTGATTCCAGTTAATTAGCATAGCTGTCATTAGATAATCAAAATCCAATGAACAGAGAAATAAGGCAGACCAATGGATAGCATTAGTTATTAGCTTTCGCCACAGACACCTACCAACACAGTATAGATGTGTAGACACCTGTAGACGGGCGAGAAGTCCACCAGATCCTGAGCTGTAAGAATCTGTAAGAACACAAATGGAATGTTTTTAACTGCTTCTTCATATGCTGGTTATTTGGTCATGGTAAATGGACTCGTTCCTGCTCTGAGCACTCAAAGTGATTTACACAGTGCCTCATTCAGCCATTCACAGAAGCACGTTTTGCTATGTGCTTTCTATTTAACATAGAGCTTCACATACATTCATACTCTGATGGATGCATTGGAGAGCAACTGGGAATCATTATGGCACGCAGACTTGAGCAGCCAGGGATCGAACCACGAACCTTAGCAGGTGACCTGCTTACAAAACTGTCTTATGTAATTATAGAAACTTAGTTACAGAATTCCTGATTATGCAGCATGACAAATGGATCACTCTGTAACTAATGACTGACTAACATCCACCTGCACATTTGTTATGTCTGATGAAAATATAATAACAGAAAACTAGAGAAGAAGGAAGAACGATTGAGCAGCCAGGCAGCAGAATCTCAGGCGTTCACCTGTGGGTTAGCCTCACATGGAGCAGAGCTGCACATCACAGCAGTACGAAGGAAAATTAACAGTAAAAAAAAAAAAGAGGGTCGATGCACTGTTACCTGCTGAATTTAAAAATTATATAAGTATATACATGTACCTGAGTTTGTTTTGTTAGATGAATCTGCTTTTATTTGGTAAGTAAAGGTGGACGTACTCAAGTTTATTATTTGTATCTCTGTCCAGAAGCAAAGCACTTTACTTTCAGTCGTTTAAGGAAAAGACGATCCTGTAACAGTGGAAACTTTCATAATCTCTTCTTTTATGAAAAAAAAAGATTTGCATTGGAAAAAAGTTAATTTTGTATCTTTATGCTGTCAGCCATGGTTCTTTAAAAGACATCAGTATCTGATCATCACCGCCACGTCAGCTACACACACGTCTTATCTCACCTCTTCATCAGCCTCATCATCTCCAGTGTCATCATCCATCAGCAGGCCGTTGGGAGTGTGAGCATGAGTTCGCTCATTGAGAGAGTACACGGGCTTGATGTAGTGGCCCATACTGGCCTGCTTGGCTACTGCACTGTTAAAGGTCCTATGCTGCTGTGCCTGAAGACAAAAACACACACGTCAGCAATTTGACTTATTTTTTCCCTGCTATGACCTGAATTATTTAAAAAGGAAAAAGCTCTATACCTGTCTCATGGCAGTCTCTCCAACCTTGTCTGAATGCTTTCGAATGCTCTCCAGGAAGTCTTTGAGGTCTGACATGGAGATGTCTTTGATCTCCTCTCTCAGTCTGGGCAGATTTTCAGCCATGATCTGACAGAACCTGTACTGACTGACCCTGCAAGGGATACATCAGAACTATGAAAAAAGAAAAGCAGTCCGATCCAACATTCATTCAAAAAATCAATAAAGAAATACATTTTAAAAAGCAGTGCAGTGCAACAGCTGGCAGACTAACAGTCTGACACCTGTTAGCTTCTCATGTCGAGCCAACATTACTGTGACATTCTTTCAGCAGCCTTCGTCTGATCCTACCTTGGGATATAGACCTTCTCCAACTGCTCCATGGTTTTTAGTGCGGCATAATATCTGTAGACGTAAACAGCACAGCATTAGTAATAACAACTCCGAACTACTGCTACTTATTAGAACCATTTAACATTAAATCTTCAAATGGACTTGGAAACTTAGTAGCAACACAAGGAATGATTAAACTAAGAAAACACTGTTTCTGTTGTCAAATGAATACACAGTAAGAAAGCCTCAGATCCTCCAGCTACACCTGGGGGACCCCCGGTGCTTTCAGGCCATCTGAACTATATACAGTGGGGCAAAAAAGTATTTAGTCAGCCACCGATTGTGCAAGTTCCCCCACTTAAAATGATGACAGAGGTCAGTAATTTGCACCAGAGGTACACTTCAACTGTGAGAGACAGAATGTGAAAAAAAAATCCATGAATCCACATGGTAGGATTTGTGAAGAATTTATTCGTAAATTAGGGTGGAAAATAAGTATTTGGTCACCTCAAACAAGGAAAATCTCTGGCTCTCACAGACCTGTAACGTCTTCTGTAAGAAGCTTTTCTGTCCCCCACTCGTTACCTGTATGAATGGCACCTGTTTGAACTCATCATCTGTATAAAAGACACCTGTCCACAGCCTCAAACAGTCAGACTCCAAACTCCGCCATGGCCAAGACCAAAGAGCTTTCGAAGGACACCAGGAAAAGTATTGTAGACCTGCACCAGACTGGGAAGAGTGAATCTACAATAGGCAAGCAGCTTGGTGTGAAAAAATCAACTGTGGGAGCAATCATCAGAAAATGGGAGACATACAAGACCACTGATAATCTCCCTCGATCTGGGGCTCCACGCAAGATCTCATCCCGTGGGGTCAAAATGATCATGAGAACGGTGAGCAAAGATCCCAGAACCACACGGGGGGACCTGGTGAATGACCTGCAGAGAGCTGGGACCAAAGTAACAAAGGTCACCATCAGTAACACACTACAACGGCAGGGAATCAAATCCCGCAGTGCCAGACGTGTTCCGCTGCTGAAGCCAGTGCATGTCCAGGCCCGTCTGAAGTTTGCCAGAGAGCACATGGATGATACAGCAGAGGATTGGGAGAATGTCATGTGGTCAGATGAAACCAAAGTAGAACTTTTTGGTATAAACTCAACTCGTCGTGTTTGGAGGACGAAGAATACTGAGTTGCATCCCAAGAACACCATACCTACTGTGAAGCATGGGGGTGGAAACATCATGCTATGGGGCTGTTTTTCTGCCAAGGGGACAGGACGACTGATCCGTGTTAAGGACAGAATGAATGGGGCCATGTATCGTGAGATTCTGAGCCAAAACCTCCTTCCATCAGTGAGAACTTTGAAGATGAAACGAGGCTGGGTCTTCCAACATGACAATGATCCAAAACACACCGCCCGGGCAACAAAGGAGTGGCTCCGTAAGAAGCATTTGAAAGTCCTGGAGTGGCCTAGCCAGTCTCCAGACCTCAACCCCATAGAAAATCTGTGGCGGGAGTTGAAAGTCCGTGTTGCTCGGCGACAGCCCCAAAACATCACTGCTCTCGAGAAGATCTGCATGGAGGAATGGGCCAAAATACCAGCTACTGTGTGTGCAAACCTGGTAAAGACCTATAGTAAACGTTTGACCTCTGTTATTGCCAACAAAGGTTATGTTACAAAGTATTGAGTTGTATTTTTGTTATTGACCAAATACTTATTTGCCACCCTGATTTACCAATAAATTCTTTACAAATCCTACCATGTGGATTCATGGATTTTTTTTTCACATTCTGTCTCTCACAGTTGAAGTGTACCTCTGGTGCAAATTACTGACCTCTGTCATCATTTTAGGTGGGGGAACTTGCACAATCGGTGGCTGACTAAATACTTTTTTGCCCCACTGTAACCCATCCACTGAGCCCAGGGCCAACAGTAAATGTCTGAGGGAAACACCCATCCCAATACAATGATAGTAAATAATAAATAACAACAAAGTATGACCTATATCTGCATGTACATACACTGTACATCTATATTTGGTATTTTCTTTTTATTGTCTATTCTGTAACCACAAAGTATTTGTGTTTTTTTAATTCTGGGCACAAATGACAAGAGTTCAGTGAACGGTCAGCGTGCTGAGCCCCCATCATGATGCTGATAAGCATGATCTAATTGATCTAATGGATCTAATTGGTTCAAACTGTATTATACACAAATGAACAGAAGACACTCATCAACTGTAAACGCTGTCAGGAGGAAGGAGAAAGTGCCAGGACGACAGCTTTCAGCACTGATGGCGTGTGTGCGTACGTGCCGTCGGGTGCAGCAAATTAAAATCGTTTTGAATCAGGAAATCTTTTTTTTAAACCCACCCCTGCTAAGCCGTGACAGAGCAGCAGCAAGGGGGGCCTTCCTGTGAGCAAGGGCACTTCCTTCCAGTCTCTTAATTGGTACATGGTAATGAACAAGAAAGGGTCAATATTTCCTGTCCAAAGTGAACACCCCTCCCCTCTTTACAGAGATAGGCTTGTAAAGTTTAGACAAGCTAGCAGAACATGAGCTGAAAAGTCGGTGAGATTTTAAACTGGAAAGAGAAATTAGAAATGTTTAGAATTAACAATAAAGGATGACTTCCTGAATCTTATTTTGGAAGGTTCAGGCTTGGTTTCGGCATGGTGTTGGCAGGGTGTCGCAGACAGGAAGTGACAGAGAGAGAAAAGGAATGCAAATACAACAACATGTCAATTAATCAGTCGATAATTGGGCTGAACGATATATCGCATTTGCGATAATATCGCGACATGATCAAGTGCAATTTTCTAACCGCAAAGGCTGCGATTATACTGCGATTATATTATACAATTCATGGGCTGCATCCTCCTGAGGCCGCATTTGTAGACCGATTACGTCACAGCGACGCGCCGAAGGCTGTCCAAATTACTACCATATCCCAGAATTCATAGCGCGGCCCAGCCAAACTCCAGTTTCCAGCAATGGCGGCCGCTACTAAGTTTTAAAATTACTCATACTAATCTTTCTGGGTCACAAAATAAACTTTTAACATATTTTCAGGCGAGAAAGTAGTTGTGTAAACATCAAATATCTGCTCGGTTTATCAAGATATCCCATATTTGCAAAAGTGCTTCGACGTTTTCAGAGGCGTCTGCTACCCACCAGCTCGACAGCTAGCCGGGAGCTCGAGGGTTACTGATGCGGCCGAGAACGGCACAACTCCCGGCACATCATTTTCAGATCACCGCGGAGTTTCGCTGCTCGGGTTAAACGTAATATATAAGTCACTTAGACAACCTAAAAATGTTATTGTTGGGCTTTTTTCAGTGTTTTGTTTGTTCGTGAGTAAATCGGTTTGGCTGAGATTAAAGTTATTAGATTAGATAAAATAAAACTTTATTAATCCCCCGGGTGGGTTCCTCCTTGGTTTTCACACAGCTGACTAAACGTCAAACAGAAAACTTATTAAACAGAAGTATGAGACAGTCGAGAATTTACACCAGTGTCTGGTTATATTTTAGATAGCAAGAAGCAGACGGCCGAGTTTATTAAACTCCACCGAGACAGCGGTGACGCTAATCAGAACTAGACCGTCCAATTTCACGCCTTTAAATTTTAAAGGCGTGTTTGTGTGTGTGTTTATACAATTGCTATTATGTTTGCACTTTATGTGTAATGTTACTGACTGCAGAGATCAGTAAGATGTGTGTATTTTTTATTTATTAGTTTTATTTATTTAATATTATTTTTTAATTGAATGACTGTCTAGTAGTTCACAGATGTCGAAAAACTGAGTGTGGTAAAGCCACTGATTTTTTTTATGTATATTTCTGCAATCTGCACATTGTACTGACTTTCATTTTAATGTTTACACCAGGGTTCCTTGTCAGCACTTTATGCTCAGATGTTTGTAAGCTAAAAATAAACTATTGTGTATGTTCAAATATACTGTTGTGATTGAAGAAGTTAAATAAAAATGTCAGTCATCAATTCATGCATCACCTCATGTCATCATAACAGAGGTCTGTCTTCCAGGAAAGAACAGTTTAAAATTAATGTAATATAGTATTGGCCATACTATATGATGTATTGCTTGTCTTTGTTTAATAATACAGAAGACAAATACCTTAAAAAATAATCGCATATCGCATCGCAATCGCAATATTGGGGCAAAAAATCGCAATTAGATTATTTTCCATAATCGTTCAGCCCTAGTCGATAATCACATGTTTAATTTGCTGGCAAGAAGGTCACAGTTACAAGCTAGCTAACTTGTTACAGTTTTAAGGCTTCCCAGATTGATTTATGATAACAAACTCAACTTTTGGGAGTCTTTATAAACTCTCAACTTATTCCAGGCCACACTGTCACTACGTATGCAAGAATGAATGTAAAGCTGACTATTTCCTACATCTTGGCAGCCCAGTTTTAACCAGTTAGCATGTCATGTGATCATATGTCACTGTCACAGGGTCTCTGCTGGTAACATAAAAGCTGACGCACCACGATGTCCCCGTCTGACCATAACTGAGACGTCAGTCCACCTCTAACCCACAGCAGGTGTGTACACCCTGTGCTCTGACAGGCTGCTAACAAAAAGGAACTACTACATCCTGCATTGATAACATCTTTTTCTGACATGTCTTTATCTTTATTTATTTATCTTTACCAGTGACACATCAGGTGAAACTACAACACACAGCTGTGTTTAAATGATTGGACCATGATGTATCGAGTTGATTGTATTTATCGCTCTCTACTTGTGATTTTATTGCCAAAGAAAGACTTAAAACTGTAAACAAGGTCACACTGTGGTGAAATGCTTTATGATGGTTACCTTTTGGATTCCAGCTGCTCCTTTAACTTGCTGTACATTTCTAGCACTGCAAAGGGAGCAATGACAGGAAGCAGGATTAGTTTGATAGTTCACACATTTCAGTCAGTTTTGCTCATCACACATCACATTTACAGTGATAACATGTTTAGTTACCAGTAGGCTCCACTGCACTGCAGACCTCCACACTGATGCATCACTGTTGCAGCAGCTTAGGTGCTATACAAGTTCCAATATTACACATGCCAGATAAAAGCATGCATAAATAATTTTTACTTGATACCCAAAAACTAAGGTTATAATCAGCTTCTTCAGCTTATGACGCTGGGAAGGCTGGAGGCAGTCACAGGACGCAAGATTAAAGTCTAAACAAACTGACTCAGTATCCACACACTGATAAAGAGTCAGTGAGGAATTTTACAAAACTCACCACAGTGGATTATAAACTACAGATGTGACTGAAGTGCAGATTTTTAGCTTTACTTCAAGGAGTCTAAAACTAAGTATTGAATTAACTGCTTATGAGTTAAAGCCATTTTTATCTATATTCTCTCATTTTCAGAGGATCAAATGTAACTGAACTAGGGCTGCAACGATTCATCGAGTAATTTAAATAATTATATGATTATAAAAATTTCTTGACACAATTCTTTGCTTTGATGCTTCGTTTAACGCACAGCTCTGTAGCGTGCCACTGTCACCACAGAACTGAAAACAGACCTGCAAAACAAACGTTTTTAGAAGCAGCGTACAAATAAACCCTTTTACATAGAGAAAAATCTGCAGTAATCCTCCAGAAGTTGAATTAAAATATGCAGATGAACTGATTACTTAGTCTGACACCAAGTTTAAATGTTACAGCTTGCTGCATAAGCTAACGAACGGTATTTTACATGGAAGTGATACCTGCAGCGAACAGGGGTGAGTCTAAAGGGGGGCATGGGGGGTACTAGACCATGTTCATTTTAAGACTTCCATAATATTTTTCAGATTGAATTTGAAATATTTTGTTTTAATTAACAGCATTAATATTTAAAAATAAAAGCATTTTTACAAGCCAAGAGAAATGTAAATGGTCCACTAACACTCAGAGTTTATGCCTTGGTTTAGGTTTCATATATATCTCATATTATTGACTTTGACAGATGATGTATGTAGTTAAAGTTCACAACATGACTCATTAATGAGAGAAAAGTATTTCTTATCTGATTACTTGATTAATCGATAGAATAATCAATAGATTATGCAATTACTAAAATAATCAATAGCTTCAACAAGCAATAAGCAGCCTGAGTTGATTCTAAATGTTTTTTGGTAGATGTTCACTGAACTCATTCACTAATATTTGGATATAAATATTTTATCCTGCACAAAAAACAACCGCGTATTCATGGAATGTGCACTGACCTATATTATTCTAACATTGCATGCATGTTATTAAAGACAAAATCTAAACCAGCAGGCTTATGCAATCTGCATCCAGTCTGCATCCAGTCTGCATTCACTACATCCAGTCTGCATTCAATCTGCATCCAGTCTGTATTCAATCTGCATCCAGTCTGCATTCAATCTGCATCCAGTCTGCATTCACTGCATTCAATCTGCATCCAGTCTGCATTCAATCTGCATCCAGTCTGCATTCAATCTGCATCCAGTCTGCATCCAGTCTGCATTCAATCTGCATCCAGTCTGCATTCAATCTGCATCCAGTCTGCATCCAGTCTGCATTCAATCTGCATTCAGTCTGCATTCAATCTGCAACCAGTCTGCATTCAGCCTGCATTCAATCTGCATCCAGTCTGCATTCAATCTGCATCCAGTCTGCATTCAATCTGCATTCAGTCTGCATTCAATCTGCATCCAGTCTGCATCCAGTCTGCATCATGCCACATCTCCATTCCTTTATATAAGGAATCACATGTAGCAGTGGAAACAGTGTTGTGACAGCTCATACTCAAACTATGATATATATATATATATATATATATATATATATATATATATATATATATATATATATATATATATATATATATATATATATATTAGGGGTGCAACGATATTCGTATCGATATTGAACCGTTCGATACAGTGCTTTCGGTTCGGTACGCATATGTATCGAACAATACAACATTTGTAATTTATTTTATCAACTTTCCTTCTGACGATGCTGTCTGTGTGGAGCGCTCAGTGAATCTGCGTTCGACTACTCCGCCTAGGCTGCACTGTCGAGCGCAGATCCACTGAGCGCTCAACACAGACAGCATCGTCAGAAGGAAGAGCGCAGGGCAAGCTAGCAAGACAGAAGTTAAGCTCTCCTTGCAACATGGACCTCCCCCACCCTCATTCAGATCTGGCGTTTGGAATTATTTTGGTTTTCATGTGACGTATGACCCTGAAGGTAAGCGAGTCATGGACTAAAGTAAAACAGTATGTTGGATGTGCCACGCAATGCTCAATTACATGGGTGGGAGCTAGTGTGTTAGCGCAGTTAGCTCGTTAACGTGTTGGCCGTCTAGCCCCATGCACGGGGCGATCGGCGGTAGCTCGTTAACGGAGATTTGCCGTGTTGTGGCGTTAAGGTCATTTCAACGAGATTAACCTGAAAGCACTAGTGGGAACACAACGAATATGACTGCACATTTACACCGACATCATCCTAGTGCAAAGACAAGTGGAAGCAGACAAAAACAAGCAAGCATGCTACTAACTTTAGCCGAATCATTTAGACAGCTGTTAGCACATGATTCTCCTTATATGTTTAATATGCTGCTGAGAATATAGCCCAGAAGAAGCGGATAGTATAGCTTTTATTTTGGAAAGAGACATTTCTCTGTAATAAACTCTCTTTTCCAAAGATGAGTGATTCCTCAATCAGATACAGGGCTCGCAATATCGCTAGCCCGACGTCCTGGGGCTAGCGATTTCTTTCAGTCGGGCTACCAAAATCTATCTCTTCCCTGCCCGTCGGGCTATTGTAGGAAGGAAAAATATATGTCAATGCTTTTGCATTCTTTCAGAAATGTAGCTGGGTAATTATGTCATTGGCATCGGTGAGCCACTGTCAATATGTGACATATTGAAATCGCGTTTGAATTTGCGCTTGTTTTTTTGCTTTCACTTTGCAATCGTGCGAACTGTGTATAGAGAGCGACAGCACTGATCTGTGAGTGATGATAATTTGTGCACCAATTCCTCTGACATCGTCTTATTAATTGTTAGCTTACTATGCAAACATGACAAGTGAAATCTCCCGCAGCTTAAACATGTGAGAGGTTGATCGCGCAGAGAATCGCTGAGCTTATGTGAGTGCGTGTGTAAAAGCAGCAGGATTTATATTTGACTACGATGACCTGGATGACTGAGAACCTTCACAGACAGATATATATTTTAGTTCTGCTGAGCCAAATAAGACAGGTCAGGGTGAAGAAGTGACAGCCAAAGAAAAGCTTACCACAAAACGGAGAAGTTATGATAAATCAGACTATAAGGCAAAAAGAAAGTGCAGCTTTATGGTTTCATGGACAAAATTATTTCTGTGGCTGCAATATGACGAGCTAAATAACCAGGGCTGCACATAAGTGTCCGCAGGTGCGCATTCGCTGTCAAAATAAAAAACGCGCACAAGGGTTAGGGTTAAATTTAAAAACTGTACTTTTGAGTTAAAATATATATTTATAATTTTAATAAATGACAAATTAAAAAGGCATGAACATTTTTTTTTGTATCGAAAAAATATCGAACCGTGACACCAAAGTATCGAACCGAACCGAACCGTGAATTTTGTGTATCGTTGCACCCCTAATATATATATATATAAAGACTCCTGAGGTCAGCCAGCTGGATAACACTGTTCAAAACTGAACAACAAAATCTTTCTCACTGAAGCAGAGGCAGCATTAGTACCTGGTATACAGAGTTGGAGTTTCTCCACAGTGGTCGCCATGTTCCTCTGCTGGACCCGACAGCGAATCACCTCCTCTGTCTGAGCTGTCACCTGTGGGAGAGAACGCAGTGTTGGAGACAGTGAAAAAGAGGGCACCACTGGGATTAAGTACAGTCATGTCTTATAGGGAACTCTCTTTGCAGTAAATGTACATGCAGATTTCTTCACAGGGGAACAGCATGGACGTACCTCCCTGCCTGCATCTTGTAGTCTTCGATTAGTGTCTGTCACTTGACCCTTTGGAAAAAAGACACAAGTTTAATAATTTACATAACTTTAAATCATTTTACCATTGATCTTCCACAAGATTTTATAATTCCACATAATCCATCATGTTTAAAAGAGCTCCTCTGTACACAAACTCTGGGGAGCTACACTGGGTGACATGCTTCCTTCCTCAAGATGAGCATACATACCTCTATAATAGCCATAATACACACCATGTATGGAGGTCAAACAGCCTCACCCCAAAAACACCATACCAACAGTGAGGTTGGAGGCGGGAACATCATGGCGTGGGACTGTTTTTCTGTGTACGGCACTGGGACATTTCAAATAATTGCAGGAAGGATGAATGGAAAAATGTACCAAGACATTCTTGATAAATATCTGCTGTCATCTACGAGGATGATGAAGATGAAAGTTCATAGAAGGGGCCCACGAAGCATTCAGGATTTTAAGACTGTGCAGAATCATTCTGACCAACAAAGGCTTTTGTACAAAGTATTCAACAAATTGTAGTAAGCGTTTTTAATACTTTCTCCTCGTGTCATTTCTCATTATTACACATCATTTATGGACATCTGTTGATTGATTTCTTTGCATGAGTGGATTGGATGGCTTTTTACTGACATCCTGTGAGAATCTAACACCAATACCACCTGTAGAAATACATTTACCTAGAAAATTGGTGATATATTCAATATGCATTTTATGAATACTTCAGTGTTGGTTCTGGCATACTTGGTGTTGCATGTCTATTCTGCTCATCTCTTCGTGCCCTCTCTTTTCCCTTTCTACAGCTGCTCAGCCTTGTAATCAGCTCATTGTCCATGTCCATTAACCAGGCCGTGGAGAACTGAGCCTATCGACTGTGCACTGGGCCTTTCACGGAGTTTAATGGCTTGTGACAGGGTCTTTCTCACAGATTCAGTGACAAACCTTTCAATTCTAGCGCTTTACACATTCAGTCATTCACCCATTCACACACACATTCACACACTGGTGATGGCAGCTACATTGTAGCCACAGCCACCCTGGGGCGCACTGACAGAGGCGAGGCTGCTGGACACTGGCGCCACCGGGCCCTCTGACCACCACCAGTAGGCAACGAGTGAAGCGTCTTGCCCAAGGACACAACGACCGAGACTGTCCGAGACGGGGGTCGAACCGGCAACCTTCCGATTACAAGGCGAACTCCCAACTCTTGAGCCACGATCGCCCGTCTATTCCTATTCCTGTGGCCACTTGATTATCCCACCAGGTATCTGACAACCAGCAGGTGTTGACTGTCTGGATCTTTTTCTTCCCATTCAGCTGAATGACATTTCAAAGTCATTGCTGTAGGTCCTAGTGATATGAATGAACAAGTGAATGCCTCATTCACTCCTGGCATATAGCTTGATGTCATCCATGTGATGAGTGGGAGATAGCTAGCATTTCCTCTATTTCGTAGTCTTGTTGATGTCCTGGCTGAGAGGGTTCATCTCTTTGAATAATCCTGCACTTCATGCTGATTGTGTAACTGGCTTGAAGTTGCCCCCATTGAATTGCTGATGAAGTTCTAGGCATTCCAGGATCCATGTGTGATGCACTGAGTTGTATGCTTTCTTATAATCAATCAAGGCAGTGCTCAGGTTCTTCAGTTTGTCAGTCTTGAATGACTGGTGTTTGGCCCCATTCAGTGTTTCTGCTTATTCCCTTCCGGGTCCTGCTCATGTTTTGAACCATGTGCCTGTTTGTCTTAGCTGCTATGATGACTGATAGGAGCTTTCATGTTTTGGGTCTGAGGAAGGTCATTGACCGGTAGTTGGATGGGTCCCTTCTGAAGATCCTTGGGTGATCACGACTGTCCAGTCTTCAATTAGCCATCCTTGGTGTGTCTAATCTTTTAGTAGCTAGTTCATTTGTGCGACACTCATGGAGAGCAGTTAGCTTCTTTAGCCAATTTCCTGACATGACTCATATCAGGAATTGATGCTGTCCAACTCTTCATACTTGAGACTTTCTTAGATGTCTGACAGTGCGATGGTAACTGAGGCCTGTTCAGGGAGGTTACTGGAGTTTGCTCTTAGCTCCACCAACCATATGTGTGTTGCATCCTTGTCCCATATAATCCTCCAGTATTGCTCTGACTCCAGCTTTGGTAGGGCTGTTCTCATATTGTTCCCCTGCCAATGAGATACTGCGAGTCTTTGCTTGGCAGTTTCCAAGGCCTCAGGTATGTCCAACTTACTGTACTTCTTAGGAGGGAATCTGAGAGTGTAGAGATGCTATCTCCTCCCTGACCTGATGTCCTGGCTCCCCTTTGCCGTAGCATTTGTGCCGTCCTTCCTAAATCTCTAGTTGTGTTAGCAGTTGCTTCTTAAGGATGTTGAAACACTGAGCTACTAGCTGTTTTGCGGTTAGTCCAGATTTTGGGTTTCGATGTATCCATAGGTCCCACATCCTCTTTATGCAACTCCATCTTCAGGGATTACTTCCATAGTAGCATCCCAACAACGCCCTGTATAATTTTGTGTTGTATTATTTAGTAATATATGAATAATTAATTGAAACACACACCAACACACAAATATAAATATGTATGCTTTGTTGTCTTGTTGTATGGTAAAGACTGCCCAAGATGTTGATTTGGTGTGGATAAGTGAAATTCTGATATTTTAGTCTGTTACTTTGTATTAATTAGCAGATATGTGTCTGTGCTTTGCACCCATACAGTTTGGGAATGCAGCTCACTAACCTTAGCTGATAACGGAGCACAGCACCACCTCTAAATATGCTCACTAGCTCCAAAACTAACATGATACCATGACATGACTAATGTGGCCAAAAGTCTAATGTTGAGTCTTAAATGCAGAGTCCACAAAAAGTAGGTGACCTCACTACATGTTAGAAGTGGGAATCACCATACATCCCACGATACGATATTATTGCAATTTTTAAAATATTTTGCGATATTCAGATTCTGTACATAAAGGTAAACTTTATCAATATTCATTTTATCTAATATCAAAGTCTCACACTCAGTCTTTCTCTCATTTCAGTTTTATTGTTGACAAACTGAACGGTTTGTATTACAGTCTAGTCCAACTTAACTGAATGCATCTGGTACAACTACAGCTATTCTGAACTATGCAATTTATGAAAACTATGGAGCCCCTTCAGCAACTGAAGAATTTGAAAGTATATTAAAACAAAATATAATTTTACATTAAATAAAAAAGTTTTAAACGTAATTAAAATAAAACATGTCTTAAATTAAAATAAGTAAACTGTCATGTTTATTGCTGCCAAAAAACAGTTAAACACATTTGGACAGTGTCAGGATTCTTGCTCAGAAAAAGGATCAACATGCTCTGAAGTCAGAGCACCAAAACCTTTTTTGTAACAAAATATCGATTTCTGCTGTCGCTGTATCGATACATTATTAGCAAACAAAATATCACGATACTACATAGTATCGATTTTTTCCTCCACCCCTACTACATGTAGCAATCTACAGCCATTCCTTATATGCAGTGTGTGATATTTGGCAGCAAAGAAACAGGTGAAAAATAGAGACATTGACAGTTACAGCCAACAAGGAGGATGGCTTTTGGAACAGAGCTTGGGTCTCCTGGGCCAGAAACACCTGGTAAACCTAAGAGTGAGACGAAAGTTTAGAGGTAAGCCGTCCCAAAGACGGACTTCAACTTACCTGCCTGGGACTGCAGCCTCAGTGAGCTCAGCATGTTATTTGCAGTGTGCTGCAGCTCCCAGCTTTTACACATAAAGCAATACAGGGACTACTGTTCCCAGCTGCAGTCCAAGATAGTGCCTTTCAAGTCTGACTATCAGTGGGATGAGCCTGCAGGTAGCAAAAACATAAAAGGGCTAGGCCAGAGCTGGCTGTTTATCAAAACCGAAACTTTAAAATTGAAAAACTTGATTAGACCAGAGCTCTCCAACCTTTTTGCGCCACGGACCAGTTTATGTCCGACAATATTTCCACAGGCCGGCCTTTAAGGTGTCGCAGATAAATACAACAAAATAAAACCAGGACTGGTACCAAAAAAAAAAAAAGATTTATTCATAACACACAGGAAAAGACCCAGAGAAACCGAGTTAACGATAAAAACGATAAAAATAATCATAGAACCGATAAAAACCCTGAAAACCATAAATTTCACACCAGAGCCTCAACTTTCGCATGTGACAATAAATAACTCCGAACCAAACCATCACGTTGGTCAGAATTTTCTAAATGAAATCCAAGAAAGAACTGGGAACGTTAGCCTGGATCTGAAGTCACAGACTGTGCTGAGGCATTTGTGATCACAGCTTCACTGAATCCAGTAGGAAGGTTTATGATTCAGATCATTGAGCACTGTCAGATTACCAATAATCCCAAAAAAACCTGCTGTAATTTTCTCTTCTTCACAATGCAGGAGTTCACACACCCACTGTTAAATTAAAAAGCCAATGTATAATAAAAGCGAACTCTCTTACTATCACCTCTAGGTGTCGCTAGTTATGTTTAATGTAATCTCTCTTACCATCAGTTTTTCTGCATCAGCACGGACTTTGAGGAGCTCTGTGATGGCATCCACAAACCCTTGGTGGTGAAAATTGCACATCTTTTCAATCTCACGGTCATGATTCCTGATCCTGGCATCAAGCTTTTCCATGAAGCGCTTGTGGGCATTGGGTTGGTCATCATAAATAGACCTGAAAGAGGAGTAGATGGGTAACAGTTTAACAAACAGCAGAAGAAAGAGGATAAAACATGAACAGAAAAATGAAAAAACAAACAACCCTTTCTTATGTGTGCCAGTTTAGCTCAGTGGGTGAGCAGGCGACCACATGGCTGAAACGCAGCGGTGCGAGTCTGATCAGTGGCCCTGTGCTGCATGTGCTCAAACCCCGGTCTCTCTCCACTAACCAATAAATGCAAACTTTTCACGGTTTTAATTGAAAAATTGTACTCGTTCACTGACAAAACTCACATAAAATGATAAAACCTGCACAGCCTTCTCAGGTCAACAGAGCCGCTCATCTTTCAGCTTCTGTCTTTTTGTTCAAACGTGAGCTGAAATTACAAACAATGTTGGATTTTTACACACTGGTCATCTTGACCATATCTACATAAATAGGTGCACTGATTTGCTGCTATTCCATTTTTATTTATATCCTTAGAAGTATATATTTGTATATTATTGGAATTTAAATTCCCATCTTATCAGTCAGATGTACCAAGAGACACCTAAAGCAGAGTGTTAGTACTGTATCAAAGCTGATACAGATTAGATTCCTTCATCCTTCATGAAACATTAGGAGCCTCCCTGTAAATGCTGTCCAGAATCTCATATCCCGATATAAGACATCTATCGTCCGATAACGATATAAATCACAAAAATGTAACATTTTCTGTAAAGTCTGTGAATCTCGGGCAGCTCAACTTGTGTGAAGTGTTTCCAGCTGGGCGTCGTGTAGCTGGAGTCGAGTGTTTTAACCGACGCATGAAACGATACAGTTTTAGACATAAGTTGTAACGGCGCCGTTTTCTTTGTATTTATTACATGGCGTGCTGCGGGGAGAAGCCTGTTCTAACGTTTGAGTCTAAGGGTTATTTTTTAGCACCTGGCTTCTCTTATTTACTTCTCATCGGTAGACTAAAACACAGTGGGACCAAATACAACAGAGTGGGAGCTCAAGGTAACAATCCAAAGAAAGCACAAAGAGCTGGAGTAACAATACTGCAACAGGTGTAGAACTTTCCATTTCAGAACATACAGAATATTTCACATTTGTTTTAACGGGCAGTCAGCTTTCCTTTAATGAAATAAACGTTTCCTGATTGCTTCTTGCACTGATCAGTTTTTGTTACTGTACATGGTGAATGTAAACATGTCATACATACTTTTCTATGACATATTTTGACAAATAAACTGAATTATTTCAGCCTTTGTATGAAAATCTAGCATGAGCACAACTGCATCATTTGTAAAAATAATTACGAGGAAGAGATCAGGAACATAACAAGGCAACTACAAAGTATTGTATGTTTCTGATCTTTCCTGAACCAGGAGTGATAATAGCCATGCAGAATGCTTCTACAAACACTTGTGAGAGAAATGTGGGGCACTCTCCGGAGCTCAGTGAAGTCGACAGGATGCCACATGTGCAACAAGTACAGCTGTGAAATTTCCTCACTAAATATTCCACAGTCAACTGTTAGAGGTATTATAATGAAGTGGAAGCAAATAGAAATGACAGCAACTCAGCCACAAAGTGGTAGGCCACGTGAAATCACAAAGGGAGGTGCATAGTGCAGAGAGGTCGATCGCTACAGACCTCTAAACTTCACTTGGTGGAGAGTTTCATGGCCGAGCAGCTACATCCCAGCCTACAATACTGGCATAACCTTCCATTTAATGGAATTACTACGCCATCTAGTGACACTGAAGAGGAATAGCATGAGTATTGTTGTGAACCTACCAGTGACTCACTCAAGTCACAACAACAGTCACCTCAAGGTGCTTTATATTGTAAGGTAGACCGTACAATAATACATACAGAGAAAAACCCAACAATCATATGACCCCCTATGAGCAGCACTTTGGTGACAGTGGGAAGGAAAAACTCCCTTTTAACAGGAAGAAACCTCCAGCAGAACCAGGCTCAGGGAGGGGCGGGGCCATCTGCTGTGACCATTTGGGGTGAGAGAAGGAAGACAGGATAAAGACATGCTGTGGAAGAGACAGAGATTAAATGCAGAGAGGTGTATACACACATACTGAGTGGAAATCCGAATTACTCCATGAATTGCGAATCACCAAGACCTCAAATAATAATTGTTCTGCAAAACTACTGTCAACCTGCAGCGACATGAACTGCCATTGTTTAGAAAACCACACACCTGTGTATAAAGGCTCCCACAGTTTACACTGCACGCCAAGACAAACACCAGTCCATGAAGTGCTGAGAAAGAATCTGTGTAGATAACAAACTGCAGTGAGGCAAAGATGAGAAGAGTCTCATGGAAGCCTTAAATAATGTGACAGGAAGTTACTCCAGCTCATTCTGCCAAAAACATTTTCTCACAGTTGTAGGGTTTATTATCTTTGACACATACAGTTCTTAGCTTTTAGATTTTTCCATATTTCCAATAAAAACAAGGAATACTTTGAACCTGTTTTTAATTGAATTTCCCTGGTAAATACTTCTATGCACATATGTATACTGAATCCACATTTTTGCACAGATTTGGCCTTGTAAAGATAAGATTAGTTAAGATAACCTTTATTAGTCCCAGGCTAATAGGCTGCCGACCTTTGCCAGCGCACGTGGTACTAAGCTTTTGATCAGCTGTAAAACAGCCTGTTTCAGTGTAAGCACTGTTTTCAGTAAACTGCATGCTCAAAAAGTGTTTTGTCTCACTCCCATTTCTTCTTGTTGCATGTTGAAGCTCAATCAAAAAGATCAAAATGTGATTTTTGACATTTCTTAAGTGATCTTAAACTTTTGATTGGGACTGTATGAAAGGAAAGGTGCGTAAAGCATTGTGAGGGCTCAGGTATAAATAGAGCTGGGCGATATAAGATTTTTTCATATCACGATATGTTTTTTTCATTTCAGGCGATAACGATATCTATCACGATATAAGCCAAATAACTATATTTGTAAGATTTAAATGTGCCGTTGCTCACAAGTAAAATGTGAAATAATCAGCAGCTTGTTTTTATTTAAATATTTATTTCCCATAATAAGTTCAACAGGGTAGATGTACTTAAGGAACATGAGACTTTTTCAGATAGATAAAGGCAAATATTGCAAACTACACAAAAGGCAGCCGCTAAAGCGTTTAAGTTTCAAAATAGAACAAACGAAACAGACTAAATTGTCAATTCCACTTAGAAACAAAATATTAATTCTAAAAATAAATCTTAGTTTGTTTTACAGAAGAACAGACAAAACTGACTAACTTTTGTCAATATCAAATAAACTGAGAACTAAAAGGAAATTCTCAATCTCTCCTTGTTGTATAGCTTAGCTTTTCAAACAGTTTTAACAGTTACTTTAGTCTGACAAAAGCCGAATGACGAATTAGCGCTTCCAGTCAGAGACTGAGGCTACGTCCACACGTACACGGGTATTTTTGAAAACGGAGATTTTCCGTTTTCGTTTTAAAAAAATAATCCCGTCCACACATAAAGGCAGAAATGAAGGAAAACGCTGCTATGAACATGCCAAAGCAGCAGGTGGCGCTAGATTCCTAACCGTGCAGAAATGTTGGCCAATCTAGAAGCCTCGGTGGGAAAAAGTAAACAAAGCTGGGGCATAGAAGCAGAACCGAGTCGTATGTGTGGACGGACAGTAACTGTGTGTATATGTAAGCATTTAAACACTGCAGAGAGTAGAATTAACAGTATTATAGAAATTCATTAGACCGAAACAATAACGTGGCGCACAGTGTGACGTCAAAATGCGCACATCTTTGACGCTGCGTTTTCTCCGTTTTTCTAGTCCACACGTAAATGCAAATACGGAGTTTTTAAAAATCTTCGTTTTCAGTGACCAAAAACGCCGTTTAAGTGTGGACGAAAGGTGCAAACGCATAGAAAAATCTGCGTTTTCAAAAATACCCGGGTACGTGTGGACGTAGCGCATGCACCAGTTTATTGTATTTCCAGACTTGCTTTCGGCACAATTTACAGTGCGCGCTACTCTGTTTTTTGTCAGACTTGAAATAGCCGAAATACCTTCACACTACGGAACTTCTTTGGCTCTTCCGTTCGACAATCTCTCCGGCGTTGGAACCATCATCTGTTTTCTCTTCGGTAACCTTCGGTCACGCTCGGTTGATTTTTCTAGTCGGCACACTCATTTCCTCCATTACCCGGGCAGTACGGTGGCTGGCTGCTTCCCAAACAAATACACATGTGCGGCTTGGCACTTGTGCTGTAAGTAACAAGTCACGCGACGTGACGCTGCGGCTGTGATTGGTTCGGCTCTGCATTACTTAATTTGGATTGGCTGTTGTTTTTGTTTTGTTTTGTTTTTTTGTTTTTTTTAGGACAAGGACAAGAGCGGCGAGGTCTATCGCGATAGTTGAATTTTTCTATCGAGAAAAAGTTATATCGCGATACATATCGTTATCGTTCTATCGCCCAGCTCTAGGTATAAAAGAACCAGTCCAGTCCAACAAGGCTATCTGACAGGACATTATATTAGTACATGTTGTGGTAAAAATTAAATAATGATCCTTAAACCCTACTGCTCAAAGTACTGCTTGCACAAAAACACCTTGATATAATGCAATATTATTTTGAAGCCACCTCACCCGGGTCTACGTTGCCTTGAGAAGTAACTGTAACAGTATTTAAACATCTGTCAAAAACTTCCCATCAGCAAATCAATCAAATATCTCTGATGGATAAAAAACAGCATTTAGCCTTTCATCCGTGACTTGTCTCCGCTGGGCTTATTTGTAAGTGTGATAAACATGTATTTAAATTAAGCTTGAAATTTATGGCATTGCAACATCGGCCATGAAGCAAAGCTGCAGCTGTGCCAAAAAAAGCAACGCAACAACGAAAATTATCTTCAGCAAAAGCAAACTGCAGTCAGATACTGATCTGGACACAGACATCCATCATTTTAAATGAAACTTGATCCATTTCATCCAAGGATTTGAATTTGATAATTGCAGCAACTGTCACAGATTCACATTTAGGTGCTTTTCTTATGAAGACCTGAGCTGTTTATCTGCTTTCCACAGAGCCAGGATAACAACAGTCTGATGGCTTTTTGCTATATTAAGTGCTACAGTTTCTTAAAAAACCATTTAGAAATTTTAATCAACAACTTTCAGTCTAATTTAATCCAAGGGATCGTGTAGGGTTTGTATCCAGCTGTCTCACTATAATGAGACTCATGCAAGTAACAGTTTGCTTCATTTTATTTATTTATTTCATTTATGTGGAGGAATACACACGAATTATTTTGCCAGTGACACAGGAGTGGGAACTTTGTGCCTTTGAGATATGCTGCTCCCCACAATACAGTGGGGCAAAAAAGTATTTAGTCAGCCACCGATTGTGCAAGTTCCCCCACTTCAAATGATGACAGAGGTCAGTAATTTGCACCAGAGGTACACTTCAACTGTGAGAGACAGAATGTGAAAAAAAATCCATGAATCCACATGGTAGGATTTGTAAAGAATTTATTGGTAAATCAGGGTGGAAAATAAGTATTTGGTCAATAACAAAAATACAACTCAATACTTTGTAACATAACCTTTGTTGGCAATAACAGAGGTCAAATGTTTACTATAGGTCTTTACCAGGTTTGCACACACAGTAGCTGGTATTTTGGCCCATTCCTCCATGCAGATCTTCTCGAGAGCAGTGATGTTTTGGGGCTGTCGCCGAGCAACACGGACTTTCAACTCCCGCCACAGATTTTCTATGGGGTTGAGGTCTGGAGACTGGTTAGGCCACTCCAGGACTTTCAAATGCTTCTTACGGAGCCACTCCTTTGTTGCCCGGGCGGTGTGTTTTGGATCATTGTCATGTTGGAAGACCCAGCCTCGTTTTATCTTCAAAGTTCTCACTGATGGCAGGAGGTTTTGGCTCAAAATTCTCACGATACATGGCCCCATTCATTCTGTCCTTAACACGGATCAGTCGTCCTGTCCCCTTGGCAGAAAAACAGCCCCATAGCATGATGTTTCCACCCCCATGCTTCACAGTAGGTATGGTGTTCTTGGGATGCAACTCAGTATTCTTCTTCCTCCAAACACGACGAGTTGAGTTTATACCAAAAAGTTCTACTTTGGTTTCATCTGACCACATGACATTCTCCCAATCCTCTGCTGTATCATCCATGTGCTCTCTGGCAAACTTCAGACGGGCCTGGACATGCACTGGCTTCAGCAGCGGAACACGTCTGGCACTGCGGGATTTGATTCCCTGCCGTTGTAGTGTGTTACTGATGGTGACCTTTGTTACTTTGGTCCCAGCTCTCTGCAGGTCATTCACCAGGTCCCCCCGTGTGGTTCTGGGATCTTTGCTCACCGTTCTCATGATCATTTTGACCCCACGGGATGAGATCTTGCGTGGAGCCCCAGATGGAGGGAGATTATCAGTGGTCTTGTATGTCTTCCATTTTCTGATGATTGCTCCCACAGTTGATTTTTTCACACCAAGCTGCTTGCCTATTGTAGATTCACTCTTCCCAGTCTGGTGCAGGTCTACAATACTTTTCCTGGTGTCCTTCGAAAGCTCTTTGGTCTTGGCCATGGCGGAGTTTGGAGTCTGACTGTTTGAGGCTGTGGACAGGTGTCTTTTATACAGATGATGAGTTCAAACAGGTGCCATTCATACAGGTAACGAGTGGGGGACAGAAAAGCTTCTTACAGAAGACGTTACAGGTCTGTGAGAGCCAGAGATTTTCCTTGTTTGAGGTGACCAAATACTTATTTTCCACCCAGATTTACGAATAAATTCTTTACAAATCCTACCATGTGGATTCATGGATTTTTTTTTCACATTCTGTCTCTCACAGTTGAAGTGTACCTCTGGTGCAAATTACTGACCTCTGTCATCATTTTAAGTGGGGGAACTTGCACAATCGGTGGCTGACTAAATACTTTTTTGCCCCACTGTATATCACCATCTGCCATGGAACAGTGGAGAAAGATCAGCCAACTGACATGTGACAGTTTACGGCTGCCGCGATTACATCGACTATCAAAATCGCCTAAACCAGTTTAATAGTCGACCCGTTGTCTGAAGCTTTGCAAAATCCTGAACAACACAGGAATAAGTAGTAGCACTTAAGTGTATAATAACAGACTGAAACAGAAGATTCAAGTCAATTTAATTTACACAGCGCCACATCACAACAGCAGTCACCTCAAGGTGCTTTATATTGATAGACCCTACAATAATACATACAGAGAAAACCCAACAATCATATGGACCCCATATGAGCAAGGTGACAGTGGGAAGGAAAAACTCCCTCTTAACAGGAAGAAGATGGCCCACCATATCCCAGAATTCATAGCACGGCACAGCCAATTCCAGTTTCCAACAATGGCGGCAGCTACTTAGTTTTAATATTACTCTTTCTGGGTCACAAAATAAACTTTTAATATATTTTCAGGCGAGAATGTAGCTGTGCAAACTTCAAATATCTGCTCGGTTTATCAAGACATCACACATTTGCAAAATATGTTACCCACCAGCTCAATAGGTGACCGTCCTGTTATATGTTAGATAGCAAGGAGCAGACGGCGGAGTTCATCAAACTCCACCGAGACGATCTCCAAATTTCATTAAAACTTTAATAAACTATCATCTTGTCTTTATTTTTAGTTGGCACACACCTGAAACACTTCCAGCTGTAAGCTAATGATAGTTATATAAGAGCAGATGCTGCTGGTGCAATAAGCTGTATGTTTTACATCCGATGGATCTGATTAGTCGACTAATCGCAAAAATAATCGGTGACTAGTCAACTATGAAAATAATCGTCTGTGGCAGCCCTGATGGACAACCATCACAATTTTGCTCGGAGGAATCTCAAACGTTTCTACAGTCTGCTCATCTGATGTTAGTGCTACGCTGTTCTTCATTAGTACGATGAGATTAACACATCCTGTTCGTTCTTTGGTTTTTAAATGAGACTATCCTGGACAAACTCATGGGCTGTTTTTGTATTTGGCCAGTAACCATTTTCTTTTTTGTGATCAACATTTTATTGATTTAAAACGGGGGGGGGGGTACAGACATATACAGCACAACTGTAAACTGCAGTAGCAAAGCAAACATTAGCAAACAAGGCATAGGGACACCAGTAACCATTTTCCAGTGTGGTGGATAAGTTCTAGGGGTGGGGGAAAAATCGATACTGTGTAGTATCGTGATATTTTGCTTGCTAATAATGTATCGATACAGGGACAGCAGAAATCGATATTTTGTTACAAAAAAGGTTTTCGTGCTCTGACTTCAGAGCATGTTGATCCTTTTTCTGAGCAAGAATCCTGACACTGTCCAAATGTGTTTAACTTGTTTTTTTGGCAGCAATAAACATGACAGTTTACTTATTTTAATTTAAGACATGTTTTATTTTAATTAAGTTTAAAACTTTTTTATTTAACGTAAAATTATATTTTGTTTTAATTTACTTTCAAATTCTTCAGTTGCTGAATGGGCTCCATAGTTTTCATAAATTGCATAGTTCAGAATAGCTGTAATTGTACCAGATGTACCTGATGCATTCAGTTAAGTTGGACGAGACTGTAATACAAACCGTTCAGTTTGTCAACAATAAAACTGAAATGAGAGAAAGACTGAGTGTGAGACTTTGATATTAGATAAAATGAATATTGATAAAGTTTAACTTTATGTTCAGAATCTGAATATTGCAATATATTTTTAAAAAATCGCAATAATATCGTATCGTGCGTTAAGTATTGTGATAATATCGTATCGCGAGTTGTATGGTGATTCAGAATCAGAATCAAAATCAGAATCAGAATCAGAAAGGGGTTTATTGCCAAATGTTGAGCAGGTTTACAACATTAGGAAATTGCTGCGGTGCTTCAGTGCAAACATAGTGTCATAAATAGCACTTAAATAGACATGAAAAAATAAAAGTAGGGATAAGAATTAAAAGTGCTACGTGGAAAGATATGTGCATGAGCTATACATGAGATATATACATGAGAATAAGAATTAAGAGTGCTACGTAGAAAGATATATACATGAGTGCAGGTGGTGATCAGTGCCAAACATGGAATGATGCAGTGACACAGCGTAGGGTCATGTGTTAGTAGCGGGAACAGTCATATGGTTATTGTTCATGTGTCCAACAGCAGAGGGGAAGAAACTGTTCTTATGGCGAGAGGTTCTGGTGCGAATGGACCGGAGCCTCCTGCCTGAGGGGAGCAGGTCAAACAGACTGTGTCCAGGGTGAGAAGGGTCAGCTGAGATCCGAGCTGCACGCCGCAATGTCCTGGAGGTGTACAGGTCCTGCAGAGATGGGAGTCTGCAGCCAATCACCTTCTCAGCAGAGCGCACAACACGCTGCAGTCTCTGTTTGTCCCTGATAGTGGCTCCAGCGTACCACACGGTGATGGAGGAGGTGAGGATGGACTCGATGATTGCGGTGTAGAACTGCATCATCGTCCGTGTTGGCAGGTTGAATTTCTTCAGCTGCCTCAGGAAGTACATCCTCTGCTGGGCTTTCTTGATGACGGAGGTGATGGTGGGCTCCCACTTCAGGTCCTGGGTGATGGTGGTACCCAGGAAGCGGAATGAGTCCACAGAGGTGATGGGGGTGTCAGTCAGGATGATGGGGGGGAGTGGGGCTGTGTGCTTCCTGAAGTCCACAATAATCTCCACTGTCTTCTGGGCATTCAGCACCAGGTTGTTGTGGCTGCACCAGGACACCAGACGTTCAACCTCCCTCCTGTAGGCAGACTCATCCCCGTCCGACATGAGTCCAATAATGGTGGTGTCATCTGCAAACTTGATTAGCTTGACAGACTGGTGGGTGGAGGTGCAGCAGTTGGTGTACAGGGAGAAGAGCAGAGGAGAAAGAACACAGCCCTGAGGGGAGCCGGTGCTGATGGTCCGGGAGTCCGAGACATTCTTTCCCAGCCTCACATGCTGCTTCCTGTCCGTCAGGAAGTCAGTGATCCACCGGCAGATGGGATCAGGCACATTCATCTGGGAAAGCTTGCCTCGGAGATGGTCTGGAAGGATGGTGTTGAAGGCAGAGCTGAAGTCCACAAACAGGATCCTGGCGTAGGTTCCTGGGGAGTCCAGATGCTGCAGGATGAAGTGTAGGGCCATGTTGATGGCGTCGTCTACAGACCTGTTGGCTCTATATGCAAACTGCAGGGGGTCCAGGAGGGGGGCCGTGAGGGTCCTGAGATGGGAGAGAACTAGGCGCTCAAAAGACTTCATGACCACAGATGTCAGAGCCACGGGTCTGTAGTCATTTAGTCCAGTGATCCTAGGTTTCTTGGGGACAGGGATTATGGTGGAGGACTTGAAGCAGGCAGGCACATGACATGCCTGCAGTGAGGAGTTGAAAATGCCAGAAAACACTGGGGCCAGCTCGTTTGCAGTGTCTGAGGGTGGCAGGAGACACGCCGTCTGGGCCGGGAGCTTTCCGAGCATTCAGACTCTTAAACTGCTTCCTCACATCTGCTTCATGAATATGAAGAGTTGTGGTGGGAGGAGGTGGTGTGAAATCCTCTTTTGTGTGGGGTGAGGAGGGGGGTGTTGTAGGTGAACGGTTTGAAGCTGGTGATGGCTCTATGGAGGGGGGAGAGGTGGGGGAATGAGTGTCCAAAGTGTCTCTATTGTTGGGGCCGTTGGAGGTGTGAAGGCTGCCTGATGGCTCGTCAAAACGGCAGTAGAAGTCGTTGAGGGTGTTGGCTAAGAGCAAGTCATCAGTGGAGTGGGGGGTTTTAGGCTTGTAGTTTGTGATATTCCTAAAACCTTTCCACACAGAGGCCGAGTCATTCTCTGAGATCTGCTGCTGTATCTTCTCAGAGTGCTGATGTTTAGCAATGTCCACTTCTTTAGTGAACCTGTACTTGGCCTCTCTCTAGCAGTCCCTGTCTCCGCTTCTGAACGCCTTTCTCTTTTCCAGCCACAGCTTTTTGAGTTTAGGAGTAAACCAGGGTTTGTCATTGTTATAACTCACCCTGGTGCGTGATGGCACAATGCTGTCCTCACAGAAGTGGATATAGGAGGTGACAGTGTCCGTACACTCGTCCAAGCTGTTAGAAGCAGCCTTCATTGTGTCCCAGTCTGTAGACTCCAAACACGTGCGAAGCTCCTCCACAGCCTCGTTGCTCCACAGTTTTTTAGTCCTCACGACAGGTTTGGAGAGCTTCAGCCTCTGTCTGTACGCGGGGATTAGGTGGATCATGACGTGGTCAGAAAGTCCGAGTGAAGCGCGGGGCACCGCGCGATAGGCCCCACCTCTAATAAGTTCTGTTCTTCTTTGTCTGAGAAATCAATTCTGCATTTTCTGTCACCCCCAGAGTTCAAAATACTGGTTCATTATTATTTTAAAAAACAGATATTTGGTCTTATAGTTTTAAAAAAATCCTTTACTGCCCAGGCTTTTTCCCAACAATTTAAGGTGAAGGGAGAACAAAGACAAGCAATGCACTCATTTTCAAACTGCTCCTTTCTTTAACTGTCAAAGATTTATGTGTGGGTGCTTTTCTTGTGCAGACTTGAGCAGTTAGGCAAAGTGAGAGAGTATCAGCATCTAAATTATTTTATGTGGAACACAGCAGGCTAGTGCTGATACACAGGCATGGAAATCAACTGAAACACAGGTGCACAGGGCTGCTTTACATACACCCACACACAGAAAAATCCCTTTTAACTGAAAACCTAATAGGTCAGAGAATCATTTTTTTATGTATTAAAAGAAAACTATTGAGAATATGCACTGTTGATAAACTGTCTGCTATTTAATTTAAAAAGTCACATGAATGTAAAAATTTAGATATTTTTAAATAGAGTCACTCTCTAAACAGATTTATTAGTTTAGTCATGCAATATGGCTTATGTTTATTGTTTTATTTTTACTGCACAGTCTTCAATAAAATATATGCAAAATATTTTGGTTTGATGTCATTATTGTTACTAATATTCTTTAGGGCTGCAGCTGTTGGTAATTTAATTAAACGATTAAACTATAGGTTATTTCGTTAATTAATCAAGTAATTGGATAAGAAAAATGTTGGTCTTATTAATTAGAATTAGAATTAGAATTAGAATTCAACTTTATTGTCATTGCACATGCACAGGTACAGGGCAACGAAATGCAGTTTGCATCCATCCAGAAGTGCTTTAGTGATATAGATATATTACAATATATATTAGCAATAGTATAGATATGTAAGTATATTACAGAAATGGGTCTATTATGGTATGTTATAATGTACACGGTATTATTAATGAGAAATAATAGATATTGAAAAGAGAAAGAGTCTTTCAAAATGCTCATTGGTTTCCATTTTAGAAACTGCAATCTTTGGAGTTTCATTTTTAGTTTCAGGTTTCATTTGTCAAAAACAAAAACACCAAACCTTTTCTATTACGGGGCAAATTAAATGTTATTCTTAAAGAAAACTTTTTCTTATAAAACGCATAAAACATAAATCTGTACTCTGAGTTTTTGTACACGTTTCAGTCACACAGTCCAGCGGCTCACAGTTTGGTAACCTATGTGCATTTTTATTGGCTTGTGATTTTTCACTGTGTGAAACGATAGAGCAGCTACAAAGTTTGCTTTTCTTCACATCAGACTTTTTTGATCAGGTGCTTTGATGGAGGATTCCTGCTCACATTTTCCCAGTAAATGTTTTAATGGGGATCAAAGGAACAGCGCTGCTGCTTTAGATGCTAGAAGCCTTATTCAAACAAAGCTCACCTTCTCAGTAACGGCTCCGCCCCTTTTATCTTTGCATTGCGTAAAGAGACGCTTGCAAAAAAAATTTATACTTTACACAATTTCATTGAGACAGTATTTATATTATTTCACTTTCAATCTGAAAAATGTTATGAAAACATTGACATAAATATGGTCTGGTGCACACCATGCTTCCCTTTAGACTCACCTCTCTTCCTTCCATGTAAAATAGGACGGCTGCTGTCAGCCTTTAGCAAGCTCGATAATCTAAGCTGTCTTTAATATCTCTATATTTACACGATGTCTGTGAAGGTCATCCAGGTCATCGTAGTCTAAGGAGCTTGGAAAGAAGAGCGTCTGGGCGATGTTCTTTCTTTCAATTTTGCCATTTCTCCTCAACAGCTGTCCATAGTGGACCTCATCACAGCCACAGAAACAGCCATACGGACTGATAAAATATCACAAACAGAAGCAGAGCAAATCAGGATGAAAGTTTCAGCCACCCGCTCCAGTCCCTCCGTCTAACCTCACAGTACAAGAAAAAGAAGGTCGTCGCTTCCTGAGCAAAGATCACAACATCACACGCACACACACACAACAGGTTACCACACAAAGATTACTACACTCCTCAGTGACTCCTACGAAGCCTTAAAGCGAGACCCCACAAGCAGCTACAAAAAGAAAGTTATCACTTAGACCTTGAAAAGGACAAAATCATTGACCATCCGACATATTTCAAAACACTCTTGTACTTCTCACTGTCCCTTCTGATTTTCTTTTCCTGCATCGTTCTTTCTCCCTTTCCTGTCCCTCAGTCATGTCTGTCCCGTCTGTAACAACTGAAAATAAAATAAATAATAACAACAAAGGTCGATCAAATGGACCAATACAGCAAAGCTGTGATGATCCATTTGGCAAAGTAAATCCATCGGGTATCCTTGTTGGTCTTCAGACAACAATTCTGACGGCTAAAGAACCAAATGGGACAGGCAAAAAAAACCAAAACTCTTGTACACATTTAAGGCTTTTCATCATCTCTCCCCTCCATATCTCTCTGATGTGGTTCAGATCACCACCCCATCCCGGTGTCTCTCCCCGTCTTGCCACCATGGGGAGCAGGGCTTTCAGCTGCTCCTCCACTCTGGAATTCCCTTCCTCCTGATTTAAGAAATATCGCTTCCTTGTCTCTCTTTAAGTCCCAACTCAGAACTCACTTGTTCAAAACAGCTTATCACACATAAACTCTCCACTCTGCCATTTTTAAATGTGTTTTATGTCTTATGCTTTTATGATTGTGTAAACTGCTGGCTTCATGTTGCTTTTATTGTTCTGCTGAGTGCAGTGTCCTTGAGTGTTCTGAAAGGAGCTTTCAAATAAAATGTATTATTATTATTATTATATCATTGTCTATACCCAGGGGATGCCATACGCTGTATTTACAGACTTCCTGAGATCCATAAAGGTGTCCCACTCAGACCCATTGTCAGCAGCATAAACTCAGCCACCAAACACCTTGCTGGCATCCTAGCCACCCTGGTGGGGAACACCACATCGAATCAAGAACTCCACCGACTTCACCAACTTCACCAGTGTTGAGATCCCTTCCTACTCACATTCCCCCCACTGTCCCTCTGGGGGGAAACTCCCACAGGGCTTAAATCTGGGACTCTCCACCATTTGACCCTGGAACTGAAGAAGCTTCTTGGATGAGAGTCTTCGAACAACTTCAAGTCCAGACGCTTTTCTTTCCAAGCTCCTTAGATATCTACATGATGTTTATGCTTGAAAAGCAGTAGCAAGTTAACGCGTTAGCTCGTTAGCACCATGCAGCCCTCACACGGGGCGATCCGTGTTAACTCGCTAACGGGGATTTGCCACGTTAATGCGGTTATGGCGTTAACGTCGTATTAACGAGCACTCGTTTTTTTTACATCAGAGTTTGTTGATCAAGTGCTTTGATGAACGACTGCTGCTAGCTTTTTCCCAGTCAAGGCTTTAATGCTGGTTACTGGGACAGTGCTGCTGCTTTGGACACTAGGAAAAAAACCTGTTTTCTATCACTCAACCTGAGCTTATCTTCTCACTAACGGCACCACCTCTTTGCTCTTCGCAGTGTGACTCCAGTTCCACGGGCATCGTGGGCTTAATGTTGTATGTATTCCTGACAACTCATTTCTTAATTGACTAAATGGGGAAAAACTATTTAGATTAACAGACTAGTTTAAAGGTAACAGACACTTAAATTTGGGGCACGTTTCTCCAAAACTGCCTGAACGACTGCATTTCAAACTTTAAAAGTTGCAAAGGTCTGTTTTGAATCACAGATGTGGGTGAAACGTTACAGCTAAATAGAGCTGGGCGATATGAGATTTTTTCATATCACGATATGTTTTTTTCATTTCAGGCGATAACGATATCTATCACGATATAAGCCAAATAACTATATTTGTAAGATTTAAATGTGCCGTTGCTCACAAGTAAAATGTGAAATAATCAGCAGCTTGTTTTTATTTAAATATTTATTTCCCATAATAAGTTCAACAGGGTAGATGTACTTAAGGAACATGAGACTTTTTCAGATAGATAAAGGCAAATATTGCAAACTACACAAAAGGCAGCCGCTAAAGCGTTTAAGTTTCAAAATAGAACAAAATGAAACAGACTAAACTGTCAATTCCACTTAGAAACAAAATATTAATTCTAAAAATAAATCTTAGTTTGTTTTACAGAAGAACAGACAAAACTGACTAACTTTTGTCAATATCAAATAAACTGAGAACTAAAAGGAAATTCTCAATCTCTCCTTGTTGTATAGCTTATCTTTTCAAACAGTTTTAACAGTTACTTTAGTCTGACAAAAGCCGAATGACGAATTAGCGCTTCCAGTCAGAGACTGAGGCTACGTCCACACGTACACGGGTATTTTTGAAAACGGAGATTTTCCGTTTTCGTTTTAAAAATAATCCCGTCCACACATAAAGGCAGAAATGAAGGAAAACGCTGCTATGAACATGCCAAAGCAGCAGGTGGCGCTAGATTCCTAACCGTGCAGAAATGTTGGCCAATCAGAAGTCTAGAAGCCTCGGTGGGAAAAAGTAAACAAAGCTGGGGCATAGAAGCAGAACCGAGTCGTATGTGTGGAGGGACAGTAACTGTGTGTATATGTAAGCATTTAAACACTGCAGAGAGTAGAATTAACAGTAACAGTATTGTAGAAATTCATTTCACCGAAACAATAACGTGGCGCACAGTGTGACGCATGCACCAGTTTGTTGTATTTCCAGACTTGCTTTCGGCACAATTTACAGTGCACGCTACTCTGTTTTTTGTCAGACTTGAAATAGCCGAAATACCTTCACACTACGGAACTTCTATGGCTCTTCCGTTCGACAATCTCTCCGGCGTTGGAACCATCATCTGTTTTCTCTTCGGTCACGCTCGGTTGATTTTTCTAGTCGGCACACTCATTTCCTCCATTACCCGCTGGCTGCTTCCCAAACAAACACACGTGCGGCTTGGCACTTGTGCTGTACGTAACAAGTCACGCAACGTGACGCTGCGGCTGAGATTGGTTCGGCTCTGCGCTACTTAATTTGGATTGGCTGACCTTTTTTTTTTTTTTTTTTTTTTTTTGAGGACAAGAGCGGCGAGGTCTATCGCGATAGCTTAATTTCTCTATCGAGTAAAAGTTATATCGCGATACATATCGTTATCGTTCTATCGCCCAGCTCTACAGCTAAACGAAACATGCTTTGAGAATTTTTTATTATCGAATTACTCGATGAATCATTGCAGCCCTACACACACACACACACACACACATATATTTTTTGCTGTTGTTTTTTAAACTTTTACTTTGCATATGCAAACAATCTTTTATCTGCTATGTTTGTTTTTGTGCTTGTTTTTTGTTTTTCGAGAGCAAATTTTGGTTTTGGCAGAACTCTTGGCATAACTGGTTATATAAACACCCGCACATGATTGTGCCAAATACATGCAGCTTCTTGACAATAACAGAACTGATAAAGGATTTAAATAAGTCAGAATTTCAGGTGAAGGGTGGGCACAGTGAAAGCGAACGCATATCAAAATATTCAAATTTAAACCGTCTTCCCATTTTTATGTGTGGCATTAGATTACAATAACGGTTCATGTGGCAAACACAACACTCATGACTGTCATAATGTAACGAACTGAGAAAATCCTTCACACACTATGAAATGTTAATGTGTTAATGTTAGTGTGACACTGTTTTTTACATCCCTCGAACAGCACACTTGTTCAAGTCTAAGAAACAACTAAAGATATCATTTAACTCCATAATTTAACACTGTAGATCAAAATAAAAGGAATTTCATTTCCTTTAGCTCTGATCATAACAAACGAATCGAAGGAGTAGACATTTTTTAATAAATATGGCTAAAAATCAGCACAAAGAACACATGACAGGAAACATCAGCACGTCTACTACAGCAAACAGGTATCTGTAGACATGGAGCCTGTAGTGCCACAAGCCTGACTCACCTGCAGAAAATCAGAGTTGTCATAGTTTTGCATTTTCAAACAAGTTTTTATATTTATTTCAGTTTCAGTTCAAGAGTGATTTTTCTTTTTAGTTTTTAAAACTAAACATTTTCATAGTTTCAGTGTTAGTTTGAGTCTTTTTAATTATTAATGTGTGAAGGGCTTATGTCAGAGGCAAGACTTTTACAGATATTAAAATTAAAAACATTTTGTAGACACCCAAAGTATCAAGAAGTATGTCCAATAACCCTTCAACAGTAAAGTTGCACTTTTTGTTTTAGCAAACTAAACAATAAAACCAAGCATATTACCTCAATATTTGTATTTTATTTATTTTAGTTTATTCAAGTTTATAACATTTCTCAGTCAGTTTTTTTTTCTTCAAAATGTTTGGCTTTCATTACAGTTAACATTTTTTAACTATATTTTTAGTGTAGTTTTAGTTAACTATAACAACCTTAGTGGAAAGCAAGCTTTAGCTGCTTGTCTGGGGTCAACTGGTGGTTAGTAATGCGTAACTCAGTATGAGTTACAATAAACACCAGACAAACTACTTAACGAGGACATGAAACACTACACGTATCGAAGCTAACGCACATCATGGAAAACTGACAGTTTATGAAGCTGGATTTCAGAAATAAATTTGGACTTTTATTGAAGTGATTGTCATAATTGCAGAACAACGTGCATCATTGCTAATGCAGGGCACAAAGCTGCACACCTTTCAGCCACGATTTATTTATTTTTCTGATGTTAATTTTTTTAGTTTTTCTTCTTCTTTGTTGTCAGTTTGGAGTAAAATGTTCAATGTTCATGATGCTCGATTTGAGGCGCCAGCATGATTAACGACTGAAGAATGTGATCAGTGGCTTTAAATGCTGCTGTTTGGAGAGTCTTTGACATTTTTAATGAAACAGTTCTAGTGTTTGAATTCACATCTGAGTGTTTCTTAGTTTTAGACTAGTCGGTTGGTCTAAATTGTTTTTAGGAACATTCGTAATTAGAGCAGGGCGATATGGCCAAAAATATTTATCACGATATATATTTGAAAATTTGCGATAACGATATAACTGACGATATAATTGATGCGAGACAAAATACAACTCCACAACATTACTAGCGCAAAAAGACAACCTTCCATTTATTTTCACTTAAACAAGAAGCTGGTTTTTATGTACATTAAAGCTTTATAAAAATGTAACAGTGCAAATGCAAATTCCTTGCTGAAAGTTTAACCAAAAGGCATTTCCAGTAGAAATGGGCTGACATATCCTGAGCATAACCATGTATAATATCCACTGAAGTTAAAAAGAGCTGCTTTGCAACATTAAACTGCAGTGTGCAGTACATGTTTTTCGGACCATAAGGTGCACGGGATTATAAGGCACATTAAGCGAAACAAAGCAGTCAGATAAATCAAACTTTATTAAACTCATTCTTCTTGCTTCCTCCACTTCTGTACCATTGATTCATTAATGTTGAATTCTCTGGCAGCTGCTCTATTCCCATGTTGTTGCAGTATATTAATGACTAACCTCGTATTGTGGATGGATTATCTCAGTTGTTCTCCTGACTGAAGTTTGGTCCGTTTACAGCATCCTGCCATGCGATTGCATTTGTCTCTAACCATGAGGAACCTTCACGTTCACTTTTATAAGTGGAAAAGTGTTAGTGTTCGTCCTCCAGCTTCACTGTTTATGTTATGCTAACATAGCTGTGTCGCTAGCGATCACGTAGCACATCATTATATACCAGCTAGCCCAACTTCAGTAACCCTACAAACGTCACTGCTGTTTAGTTTCCTGTCTTCATTTATGTTGGAAGTGATAGCAGAGCTGTACGTTTGATTTTTTTCAGAAATCTCTCAGTCAGAACATGCTATATCATGCTTAGGTAACTAGCGAAACTAGCGAGCTAACTTCCGCTAGCTTCCTGCTAACTTCTAACTCCGTTAAATGTAATAAATTTTGTTTTCATGGATGCCTGGAAGTTAAACTTCATAGTTACACCTGGTAAAGCAGCAATGCTGATCGTTTTATTAAAGATGAAAGAATTTAGACAGTTTTTAACTCTCAGTGATGCTGCAGTGTTGTTTGACCTGAAACATACGGAGTTTAGGACCCAGATTACTCCCAGATTTAAGAGCATCTTAGTCCGACAAATACGACAATAACGACGGCCGCTTGCATGTTCTGCAAAAAAATGTGCTTTGTTGTGTATCTGACGGACAAACACCAAACCAGTTCCACATCACTGAAGTTGCACCATTTTTACAAACCAATTCTGGTTCATCTGTTTCACTCAACAATCGGCCATGTGCATGAAAACAAAGGCACTGCGCACGCGCGTTTTACTCATATTCTATCGCGATATTTCATTTTCCTATCGTTGCCTAACATTATACCGGTATTACCGTGAACGGTATAATATGGCCCAGCCCTATTCCTAATACACTCTCACACATATACACACGACCATCTATGATTTGTCTGGAGTTAGGACACATGTAATGAGCTTCATATAACAAATACTTTTTTTAATCTGAGGCAAAGGTTGGTTACATTTTCTCTGAATTTGAATGTCTGGTTCACTCTTGACTTAATATACTAAAGTCCCCTCAGACATGACTTCTGTGGAGCGACAGACTGACCTGCAGTTGGAGTTACTTTGTTAAACAAATCAGCTGCTTCACCTAATCAAATTTAAATCCTCCGCCAGCTCAACTACCAAGGGTGAAGTCAAAGTTCGTATCTGGCACAAGACGGTAAAACCAGGGGCAGAAACATGAGACAAAACAACTACGCTGCCAGTTTATGAGTGTTGGAGTCAATGGAACACACCCTACGGTGTTGCAATGGGAGGACTGTCAGTTACACTGAAATTCTTGCTAAATAGTTTCTGGTCTGGTAATGTGCCAAACATTTATCACACTTATCAACACTTACAGTGAAAGAGAGCCTCTGATGCACGAATCTGATGAGACTACTACAGGAGAAGGACTCGTGCACTCATCTAAATTTGGCCTTTGACAAAAACAGCTCATAATATTACAAAAACAAAACTAATACTGAAGCTAACACAAACTAAACTTAAAAATACATGTAAAGCAATATGAGCAAACCAATTTCATACTCTAACCTAAACTAAACTTAAATGAATAAAAATCGAAATTAACTAGATGTTGTAATATACCTCTGTGCTACTCATAGATTCAATTTTGATTCATAGATTCATTTACACAATTTTGTATTTGTGTGTGTGCGCCTGTGTTTGGGGGGCTTGCATTAGAACAATCCTTCAACAAAAGCACTTAATCCTGCTCTACAGGTTAACGCTGGATGGAACCGTTGATAGGCTTCTGCAGCTTTTGGCCGTGGGTCTGCGCAGAATGACAGACATTGCACAGACTCTGCTGTCACAAAATACGCAGTTACTGCAATACTTTTTCATCGCTTTGGATGACAGTTTGCAACAGAAACATCAGCAGTACAAAAGAACCAGCCAAAAGAAAATGGGGTGTCCATTCCTAAACAAGGGGCTTCCTCTGTAGCATCGACACTGTTATGAAAAATCTGATACGGATCAGAAAATTTAACTGTGCAAATTCAAATCAACTTTACAAAAATCACTGATTCCAGATACAAAGGACTCAGCTGCATTTATATTATGAGTGCAACAACAGATATGAAGACAAGCTAAACAGCACACTGATTCTGACTGGTTCTTTTACAGCACTTTTCTAATTTATCTGCGCACTCAAAGTGCTTTATGCAACTTGCCTAAGATTCACACACGGAGAACAACTTGGGGTTATTATCTTATATTATCTGCTCAAGGATATTTGACATAGACTGGATGGAACTGCTAACGTTCAGATTAGCAGATGACCTGCTCGACCACCTCAGCTACAGCAGCCCCAACTCATTGAACCAAGACTGGACACTTTGTGACCACCACAGAGAGACATCATAATAGCCAGAGGTTTGAATCATAAGAACTGCGTGACTGTCATCTGGTGTGTGTCACTACGTATGATGCAACATAACTGGTGTTTGGTACTAATATTAGTAGTTATTTGTTAGGGCTGTGCGTTATGACCAAAATCTCATATCCCGATATAAAACATTGATCGTCCCGACAACGATATAAATCACAAACATTTTACATTTTCTGTAAATTCTGTGAATCTCGGGCAGCTCGACTTGCATGAAGTGTTTTCAGCTGGGCGTCGTGTACCTGCAATCGAGTGTTACGTTAATTAAAACAGCCATAATTTTGTTTGTGAGTATCGATTACATGGCACGCTGCGGGAAAAAGCCTGTTCGAAGGTTTATTTTTTAACATCTGACGGCTCTTTTTAGCTTCTCGTCCGTAAACACACTGCATACAACTTCACGTGATTCAGTTTATTTTGAAAAATCTCAACAGGATCTTCAGCTTTATTATGAAAGGTTTATGTGGAAAATAAACAAGCGGACGGCGGAGCCACGCAATGGTTTTACCGACGTTGTTGCTAACGACAACGCATAAGAACAGTCGCTTCTGCGTCCATAGTGTGGTTATTTTAAATATAAGAGGAAGAGAGAAGTTAATTCCACAGTGACCGTCAAATCCTTGAAAAAATGTTGCTGTAAACAGTTTATTTTGTGACACCACAAAACAAACGACAGCGTAAAATGAAACGACAGACGTTTTCTTATCATCAGCCGATATATATCGTTATACTGAACAACCCTATTATTTGGTACTAGTTATTTTGTGTTTTTGTACTGCACTTTGGTCCAGGCTGCTGTTGTAATTAAATGTGCCATATAAATAAGTAAATGATAACTCCCATATTTATTTTCTTTAAGTGTTTATTAGCCTTATATAGTTGTAAGTGTTTTGATATTTTTATATTAAATATATGCTGTGAGCCTTATATTGCTATAGTTTCTATTTCATTGGCATTTGGCATCTTATGTTGGGCCTTTGGTCATTTTGTTATTGAAAAGTGTTTTAGATTTTATACACTCATGTTTTATATTTACATTGCTAGTCACCAAGTGCTTTTGATAATTTAACTGAAATGTAAAAAAGAAACAGTACTTTCCATGTTGTAATTATATAGACTATTCACTGAATTTACAAAAATGCACTATATTATGATATACAGTGGGTAAAATAAGTCTTGAACACGTCACCAATTTTCTAAGTAAATTATTTTGAAATGCTGCTTACTTGAAATTCTCACCAGATGTCACTGTGTATATCGTTATCGGGATAAGAACTGGCTTTTAACAGGATAAGAGATTTTGGTCAGGGACAAAGAAATCAGCCAAAAGATTATGGACCACCATATGCAAGAACAGGGTCCTTGTTTCTTCTAGTATGTTTACTGTGTTATCTACAAGAACGTCAAAAGAAATCTTGCATTATAGAATATTACTGATCAACAGAACCTGCAAGATTACACGAGAGGAAAGCAACCACAGCCATTTCTGGATCTAACATTTGTTTTTGGTGCGCACACACATAAGTTCATGCTTTTGAAGTTAACATGTATGTGAGGGAGCAGCTACACTGATCACTACTGAACTCATAAAAATGGATGGCAGGCATTTTTGGACGTTGGCTAGATTTTAATTTCAGGTTTAATTAAAGTATGATTTGCAGAGACGACAGTTTATTCTCTCAACTTTCATCCACCCATTCCATCCTGGAGCCTTTCCCAGCTGTCTTGGGGTGAGAGGCAGGGTACTCCCTGGTCAGACAACCAATCGCACTCACATTCACTCCCACATCCACACCTATGGGCAATTTAGTGTTTCCAGTTAACCTATCTCCACTCAACTTTCTATTACATCAATTGTTTTGGTGGATTAAAGAACGCTGTGTTAATGAGGACATTACTAAGAATGCAGGAGTCAAGCCATTTTACACAAACTAGACTAAACATGTTAGTAAAATTATTAAAAGTCATAAGAACCAAACAAATATGATAACTGTTTTAGCTGTTCCTGTGTGTCTGAAAGTGGGACATTACCTCCCCAGTATCTATTTTGCATTCTTTGTATTTCACTTGCACAGTATGTATTATGGAGGGCGGCCAGTGCTGCCTTAATGGTTAGCATGTTTGCCCCCCTGCTTCACAAAAATGGTCTTGGATATTTGCAATCTCAAGCAGGACAACAGAATAATTATGGACATGACGCCCAACACTAAAGGAGACGTGCCCTCCCACCTAGGAGCAAATGCACTCCGAAACAAGTGAATCTATGCTAGCACAAAAGAAGAAGACCTTGTGAAGATGCTGAAGGAAACAGGTACAAATGTTTCATTGAAACAAATATGCCAACATAACCTGCATTCCTCAGCAAGGTCAGATTGTCTTTTTTATCTACAAAAAAAGACATAGTGAGGACATGTCTTTGCCTAAGTCCTCTGGTTTATCCTTAACGACTGTTGTACTGACTGGAACTACAAGGACGATGCTTTCAGGCTGGCACAGCTCCAATGGTGATTTATAAGACTGAACATGAGTGCCAAGTGGTAATGTTAATACTGGAGTAACTGACTCGCTGTTACCATCATGAAAAGAGAAGTCAGTCCACCACACAACACCCAGTGTTTATGACTCTGTCCACTGAGCCATATAATAGTCCACACCCAGGAAAGGCCTATGCACTGCACCAGAGCTGCATTTGCACGTGTTATTATCCAGGAAATATTCACTAATATTAGCTATAAGAAAAATCCCGTTTTTAGCCCGACCCTTTCAATTAGTATTCTTATTATTAGTAAGCTCTACAGTAAGCAAAGCAAACCCCTATGATCACTGACAGCACGTCACTGTCATTTTACAACACCCGACCAAGCTGCCAAGAGATGAAGAAAAGACAGCGTCACCCTAGAGATAAGAGATGAAGACACGCGCTGAGAAAGCTAGATAGCATTGTTACCTGGAGGGTATACACTCATCACTCTCCCCAGGTATGAGAAACAACCACGGCCTACAGGCACGTCTACAGGACAGGTGTGACAGGTGGAAGCATTCAGCTAATGTTATTCACTGTGGCCTCGGAAGCTACTTTGGCATCTAATTGCCTAAAATAACCAGCGCGGTGTGTTGGGGAACGTCAGGCTGAGCAAACCGGCATCCTGTGTCACTACTGTCGCCCACATAACACAACACCACAGGGTCAGTGTTCTTATCCGCTCGTGGCATTCGTTTTATTTCAGCCAACAACTATCCAAAATCGTTACCTGTTAGCCGTTAGCTAACTCAAGCTGCACAACGACGTAAGGATGTGAAGTCCCACAGCCACACCCACAAATGATGTTGACATTTTTGACAGGTCACTAGTCATCCATCCTTACACATAACCTAAAAGATTACCTCACAGTCACTGCTGCTAACACGACAGCTAGCCCCATTCCTCATTTCAACACTATCTTGACTGTTGGCTAAAATAGCCAGCGCTAGCCTGCTACTGGGTAAGGCTAAGCTAGGTCTTAAACAAAAGGTGTGATCATGTAATACACAGTGAAAAACACAGGACCTATGTTGCTAAGGGCGTTTTTAGAAGCTATATATTCTTACCGAAGAGTCGGACCGACACAAGCTGTGTCGGTGCTTTCAATTTCCTGTAAAATCCGCTCGTGCTCCGTTATGCACTCCAGGGTTTCACTGTCCGCCATGATTGTTATGTGCATATTACGGCTATCACTGCAGCTACAGCGGAGCATAGGTCAGTGTGAGGTCCGGCCTGTGGGAGGCGCACTACGGTCGTGTTGACCCCGGTGATTGCGGCTTTGTTTCCGCATAGCCTGTGCCTGGTTCCTCAAACATTGTACCACATGGAAAACCACACGGGTTTTGACTGTTTATGATCTTATCATAAATACTGTATAGCGAGTGGTTTGCATGGTTAGCAGTAAAAAACAGGAAAATAATTTGTACTGTCATTCACACGGTACTTGTAATAATAAAGATGCCTGCTATCAAATGAGCTTTAGTGGCTTCTATTTGATTCATCTCAGTTCTGCTGTAGATACATTTTAAATAACAACATGCAGAGGAGGCTATTTACATCTTTATGGTTTGTTTGTTTTTTTTTGTTAAATCAAGATACAATTCTGGTAAAGCCTGACAAGTGATACACACTGACGCTAATAATACTAAGCTTTTTTCACATTAAATGTCTGTAATTGAACTCACAGTTTAATCAAAGCAAACACAGTTTGCATGTGTCCGCTAGCTTCTAAGTGCGTTTTTTCCTGGTCTTGGTATTAAGATAAACCAGCGTTTTAAATGTTGTAATTTAGCTAAATCAGTCCACCTTCAGTTGTGTTCAGCAGATAAATCTTGGGTGTGTTTTGGAGTTTACCTTAAGGTGGTTCCAAGAGGTAAGTCCACAGATTCCAACTCTGCAAAAATATTCCCAAAAGCCTTCTTTTCTTCTTCTTTGCTTTCTGCTTGGCTTTGACGAGGCGGCTCAGGTAAAGCAGCATAGATCCTGTCACTAGCCATTCTCTCTTAGTGAAGTATGTCTTGAGTATGAAGACTAAAAATCTGTACGTGTAAGAGAGGATTTTTTTTTTGTGTGTGTGTGTGTGTGTGTGTGTGTGTGTGTGTGTGTGTGTGTGTGTGTGTGTGTGTGTGTGTGTGTGTGTGTGTGTGTGTGTGTCGTGCAGGACACCTGCTGTGGTCAGCAGAAAAAAGGGTGCAACAGGAAAAAGAGACCTTGTGATTCACTGAACTTTGAAGCCAACAAAACTAATTTCAGCAGTTCTGTGTTAGTAGCTGTGGCTTTATTCACCTCTGAAAAGTAAAACCACAACCATCAAGCTGCAGTTGATGTTGCAGATACAGGGCCTGATTTCTTAGTTATTTGTCACACATGAATACTGATCAAAGTGTAATATTATAAAGAGGAAATACAAAAATACAAAATGCAGTTTGATGATGATTTTATCTATTATGGAAAAAAATCTGTCCAAACCTCCCTGGCCTGATGTGACAACGTCATTTTGCCTAAACCTAACACAGAACTGTGATCACTGGAATTTATTATTATTTAATAATAATAATAATAATAGTATTAATAATATAATAACATCCATGAGGGGAAACCACTTGTTCAGTGACCTGTAAACCACAGAGCTCCCTTTTCTGTCAGTTTGTTCAGTCTGTTGTTGTCAGCAGCTCCCCCAGCAGACTAACAACTAACTGACAGAAAAACGTCTCCAGTATCTGCTGCGCATGTTAAAGAAAGATAGACTTCCAGTTCAGCCTGGCCTCAGAGTGCAGAGGTGGCAAAAGTACGTAAGGAGAAATACACAGACTTGATTCAACTTCTTTACTGAAGATTACATAAGATTAAAAAGATTAAAAATTATAACATGTCATCTGTAAATCTGCAGTTTATCAAGTGTCACGAGCAGTCATTACCTTTAATATAACCTCTCTTGTTCCTCTCATGTCTTTTCTTACATTTTTCTCCATCTATGATTGAAATTTGCTCTCTTTCGTTTCCCTCTCTGGAAATCCAACATCTGGACCGTTAGCAACACACTTTGTGACAAACTGTAGTAAATAAACCGTAGTAAATGAGCACAAAAACAATTGAACCTGCTTAGCTATACCATACCGTCACTGCCATTATATTATGCTGCTATTCTGTCATTATATTAATGCTGCTATCCCGTATATATCGTACTTACTATTGTTTGAGTACTTGCGATTATTTTATTGTACTTTTTATATTTTACATTTATATTTATTATTTATCTTGCACCAAGGGAGTGGCACTCCAATTTCGTTGTACTCTGTACAATGACAATAAAGGCTATTCTATTCTATTCTATTCTAAACTGCGCATGAACAGTTTGTGTTAGGGATGCACTGATACCGATACTGGTATCGGGTATCGGGCCGATACTGTAAAATGTGTGTGTACTCATACTCATAAAAGTTAACCGATACCATGAACCGATACTAACTTATTTCATTAATCAGAGGGTGGCTTGTCATTTCTGTTGTAGTTCTTTAGATTGGCCACTAGGGGGACATCCTGCACTAAACAGGCACAGGTTAAGCGAGTGAGACTGGCGGCTTCAGATAAAAAAGAGAAACTGGAGGCTGCTGTAGCTAGGCTAAACAAAATGTCAGCAGTGTGGACCAGAACAGCCAACTTTAACTCAGGTTTTGGAAAAGCAATGAAAAATGTCAAGAGAAAATCCACGGGCAGTTAAAATAACACAGGCTCTGACTCATTTTATCGCTCTGGATGACCAGCCAATGGACCAGCCGTGGAAAACATAGGATAGCACCGTCTTCTCAGCGTACTCGTACTCGAGCTGCGATATGAAATTCCCAACCGCCCATACATCAGGGAGATAATGGTGCCAAAACTTTCTGAAGAGGTAAAGACAAGCAGTGTGTGCGCGATGTCAGTCCTCAGTTTAACGGCACACTGATGATTCACGGGCAGATGAGGAGTTTGTTCGTCAATGCCAAATACTTTCGTTATTTTGTTTGTTCGTTTACAATATGGACACTCTGCAATAATTTAAACATTTATTTTATTCTCAAACCTAATTTGTATTTATTTTATTCCAAACAGAAGTGTTTATTTATTATTCTGAAAGCTCGAGACGGTGGCAATAGTTCAGTGATATTTTGTTAAATTACAATGTGGAGACTCTGCAATAATTTAACAGAAGTGCTTATTTTTCACTTGAAATTTTTTTGTGGTCATTTTTATTAAGATTTTATTTTTTTATCGGCAGAGAATAAAATAAAATCTGTCTTCCAATTCATTGCATGTATGTGTGTGGTAGAAGTATCGGTTTTTGTACTCTGTATCGGCAAGTACTCAGATCCAAGTATCGGTATCGTATCGGTTTGAAAAAATTGGTATCGTTGCATCCCTAGTTTGTGTGTTTGCTGATGTTTGTTGATAGATAGAAATGTCAAACATAACAAACGTTACACCCTGGACTCATTCCTCTTCTGTAGCACTAGCTAGAAGCTGGCTCCAACATAGCTGCACTTGTTCCGTCCACTTTAACCACTGAGTATAAACACTAGACGATACCGCTGAGCCTAAAGTAACTAGCCTGTTTTCAAAATGTAAGGAGTAGAAAGTACAAATATTTGTGTTAAAATGCAGGGAGTAATAGTGAAAGGCTGTCAAAAAACAACTAGTAAGTAAGTATTTCCAGTAAGGTACCTGAAAATACCTGAGAAGTATTTGTACTTTGTTACTTCCTGCCTCAGTCCATGTGGATGTCCAGGTACTTTTACTCCTCCACCACATTAATATTATGTCTCAACACAGACACAGTGTATGTGTCCTCTTCCCTCTGAGGTTCCCTCACAGTTCCTCTGGTTTTATTCACATTCAGATGATTTCTCTCAGGCCACTTCACAAAAAAATCCACTAGTGTTCTGTAGTCCCCCTGGATATCAATTATGATCAGGTGCAGTGTGACGTGGGTGGTAGGATAAGGTGGGAGGCTGGGCATGTGGACCCCCAGTATCGCAGAATGGTTTTTGGGATGTGAGCTGGAGCACTACTGACTAGATGTAGTTTGTCTCACCTCCACAGGTACCAAGGGTTTTGGAACAAAAGTCTGGCAGATGGGACTCTGGATTTGTCCTTTTCTGGAGTATCCGATGGTGTTAGGTGCTGAGGGGATGCTTTTGGACTTCTGTCCTACACAGACTTCAACATCTGATCTGAGGCTGTATGCTTTGGACACTTGGGTAAAGAGAGCTCCCTGTTGGCAAGACGACAGGTTTAGATGAAGGTCACCCTGAGATGCTAAAGGCTCTGGATACTGCCTTGGTTGACATACGCCTTTAATGAGATGTGGAGGTCTGACACAGCGCCTGTGGACTGGCAAACCAGGATGGTGATTCCCATTTTCAAAAAGGGGGACCAGAGAGTGAGCTCCAGTTGTCAGGGTATTACATGCTGTTGGAGAAGGTTTGTTCCAGGAAAGGAGGTCAGTTGTTGAAACTTGGACCCAGGTGCAGCAAAGCAGGTTCTGTCCTGGTTGGTTCGTTTGGCTTCATCAGAATGTGACCTTCACTGGAGTGGTTTGCAGCTGAGCCTGGTTCTGCCAGACGTTTCTTCCTGTTAAAAGGGAGTTTTTCCTTCCCACTGTCACCAAAGTGCTTGCTCATAGGGGGCATCCAACTGTTGGGGTTTTCTCTTTTCTCTCTGTATTGTTACAGGGTCTTTATCTTACATTATAAAGCCCCTTGAATAAAATTGAATTGATTGAAATATGTTGACAATAGCCTATTTAACAATATAAGCAAAGGTCTTGCACATTAAAAACAACCTAAAACAAACAAACATTACTTTTTTGGCAGATTGTCACTTCTCTGCGCTGCACTTGCAGAAGAGCAGCATGACTCCTAACACTGTGGATGCTTTTTTCTTGTTTTTTAACTAAACCTGACGTGAGTGTTTATTGAAGCACAGTCTGACAGTTGGTCTGTTTACCACATATAACGTAAAGTCCACAAACTTGTCAGACTGGCACACCCTTAGGGCTGAACGATATATCGCATTTGCGATAATATCGCGACATGATCAAGTGCAATTTTCTAACCGCAAAGGCTGCGATTATACTGCGATTATATTATACAATTCATGGGCTGCATCCTCCTGAGGCCGCATTTGTAGACCGATTACGTCACAGCGACGCGCCGAAGGCTGTCCAAATTACTACCATATCCCAGAATTCATAGCGCGGCCCAGCCAAACTCCAGTTTCCAGCAATGGCGGCCGCTACTAAGTTTTAAAATTACTCATACTAATCTTTCTGGGTCACAAAATAAACTTTTAACATATTTTCAGGCGAGAAAGTAGTTGTGTAAACATCAAATATCTGCTCGGTTTATCAAGATATCCCATATTTGCAAAAGTGCTTCGACGTTTTCAGAGGCGTCTGCTACCCACCAGCTCGACAGCTAGCCGGGAGCTCGAGGGTTACTGATGCGGCCGAGAACGGCACAACTCCCGGCACATCATTTTCAGATCACCGCGGAGTTTCGCTGCTCGGGTTAAACGTAATATATAAGTCACTTAGACAACCTAAAAATGTTATTGTTGGGCTTTTTTCAGTGTTTTGTTTGTTCGTGAGTAAATCGGTTTGGCTGAGATTAAAGTTATTAGATTAGATAAAATAAAACTTTATTAATCCCCCGGGTGGGTTCCTCCTTGGTTTTCACACAGCTGACTAAACGTCAAACAGAAAACTTATTAAACAGAAGTATGAGACAGTCGAGAATTTACACCAGTGTCTGGTTATATTTTAGATAGCAAGAAGCAGACGGCCGAGTTTATTAAACTCCACCGAGACAGCGGTGACGCTAATCAGAACTAGACCGTCCAATTTCACGCCTTTAAATTTTAAAGGCGTGTTTGTGTGTGTGTTTATACAATTGCTATTATGTTTGCACTTTATGTGTAATGTTACTGACTGCAGAGATCAGTAAGATGTGTGTATTTTTTATTTATTAGTTTTATTTATTTAATATTATTTTTTAATTGAAAGACTGTCTAGTAGTTCACAGATGTCGAAAAACTGAGTGTGGTAAAGCCACTGATTTTGTTTATGTATATTTCTGCAATCTGCACATTGTACTGACTTTCATTTTAATGTTTACACCAGGGTTCCTTGTCAGCACTTTATGCTCAGATGTTTGTAAGCTAAAAATAAACTATTGTGTATGTTCAAATATACTGTTGTGATTGAAGAAGTTAAATAAAAATGTCAGTCATCAATTCATGCATCACCTCATGTCATCATAACAGAGGTCTGTCTTCCAGGAAAGAACAGTTTAAAATTAATGTAATATAGTATTGGCCATACTATATGATGTATTGCTTGTCTTTGTTTAATAATACAGAAGACAAAGACCTTAAAAAATAATCGCATATCACATCGCAATCGCAATATTGGGGCAAAAAATCGCAATTAGATTATTTTCCATAATCGTTCAGCCCTACACACCCTTTAATTAATGTGATGGCAGTTAAGTGTGGCACACATACACCACACCACCTCTCTCCACAAGTGCACTCTGGAAACCATGTGACCAATAAAAAAAGGAAAACACCAAAACATGCAGCTTACAGGTGTGACATCTGTTAGGTTAACGATAAAGAGCCTGTATTAGATGTTACAGTTTTTTACAGATGCTAGGACACATGTCTCAATACTTAGGTCACGTTTGCAAAACTCCTCACACAGTGAGCACAACAGAAGTCTATGTGGGCTAAACTGAGGACCAGTTATCATTGTTTTGGCACAAAATGCATTCAATGACTACATCTCTCAAATTTCATGAATTATCTTCTCACTCAGACACAACAACTGCCAAAAATCTTTGTACGTACAGGACATTTTGCATGTGCTTACATACTGTTTTCAAAACTGTTAAACTTATGGCCAAAACAATAACACAATGCAAAACTGAATAAGACAGCAAAATGCAACAGCAATATTTTATTGAAACATATTTTAAATCTAAAAATGCAGTTTAACCAGCCACAGCTGATTCTCATTGTAGATGAACATCTACACAGGTCTTACTCCTTCAATTGTTCAACTCCTTCAATTCTGGCAGCCAGAAGATTCTTTCCTAGGTGTGTTGCCCTAGATGACATAAGATGTGATGTGGATGAGAACCTGTGGCCAAATGGAGGAGACCGAGTAGATTAGCATTACTATTGTATGTGTATCAGTGGATGGTGTGTATACAAATTCTTGTATTTTGGGATTACTTAGTGCAAAAAAATAAAAATACATAAACAAATATTAACGAATTCTGCATGATGTCTGATTCATTCCAGTAACATATATTGAAATTATAAACAGAGATGTGTCCTTGTTTTACACAAGAAAACACTGTGTAATGCTACATGTTGTTAGTGTTTTTTAGGTCATTGTTTTGTGGGTGACAAAGTGTGTTTGTCGGCTGTCAACCTTTGCTAGTGTTCTGGAAGAATGAGTTTATTTGAGACCTGAATGAAGTGTTTTGGTAGTTGTAGTGCATTTTGAATGTGAAATGAACTGCTTTGCCAAGCTGACGGTCAGTTAGGAGGATTGTGTGAAGAGTTTTGCAAAAGTGACCTAAGTATTGAGAAATGTGTCCTAGCGGCTGTAAAAAACTGTAAGCTATTCTTCCCTGTGCATACATGAATCATAATTTCCCCATAAAAGTTTCTCTTGAATGTTTGCATTTGTTCACACCACAAATAATATGGTTCTAATTTTAAGCTATGGAGGCTTTAAAAAGTATGGATTTGGCATCGCACACTGTGGAAACATCACTCAACACTTCATCACAGTGACAATGTAGCAAAATGAACGTTCTCAGATACTAATGTTACCTAAAACTACACAGTGTAAATGTAAATGACTACTGCATTCTATACAAATACAAGGACGTGTGTGTGTGTGTGTGTGTGTGTGTGTGTGTGTGTGTGTGTGTGTGTGTGTGTGTGTGTGTGTGTGTGTGTGTGAGTGAGAGAGAGAGAGAATATTCTAATGTTTAAATGTACTGTTTGATTGCAATAATAAAACTCAGCTCAAATGATTATGGTGTGTGGATAAACACATGGTGGCACAAAAGTTACCATCTCTTCTGAATATTGTGGGCAAGGCAACAGGCCTCGGTCAGCTTACACAAGAACTTTCTATTTCCTGCTATTCTTCTTGGAATTGACTGGCCCATTAGGGCCAATGACATCTTCACAAAAGCCACGACTATGAGTTTCCTTATTACCCAACCAACACCAAGTACTGGGTCACTCTCTCTCTCTCTCTCTCACACACCAGCAGTTGCAAGAAATAGCTTGATATTACACAATGGAACTGAAGAAAGCAAACATGAACATTTAAGATGACAAATGCAGCTTAAACCCTCTCACACACTCACACACACACACACACACACACTCACACACACACACACACACACACACACACTCATACACATTCACACACACTCACACACACACACACTCACACACACACACACACACACATTCACACACACACACACACACACACACACACACACACACACAAACCCATGGCACTGGTACTCTATTACTTTATGAGTGACTCTTGGTTTGTTGCATTAACACATTTGAGCACAGCAGGCAGAGACATTAGTGCACATCAGTGATCTGAGTGCAAAAGATCCCATTGTATAAGACAACAGCATTTATTTCATCTACACCTGTTTTGAAACAACAAATACTGGCAGCCAGAGACTTTCTTGACTTAAAGATTGTTTTCCCTTGACAGTAAAGCTGTACTTGTTGGTTTCCAGCACAGTTTCAGTGAAGTTTTTACATCGTTATCAAACTGAAATACTGACTTGTGTTCATCGACAAACAATCTTTGTGAACGTTGACATGAAAAAAATTGACCATGTTTATATGTCCTGAGTTTAAAGTTGCATTTTTCATATATTTGTCATGTATTTATGGTTAAACTCACAAATAATTTCCATTGCTAAACTCTAAAGGGCTGCTTATAAACCTGCCTCAGACTAACTGTCCTAATATCGTTCTGAATGGTCCTTCCTGGAGGTGGTGTGTAGTCTTCTCATTGAAACAAATGCCTGACAAATCTCAGTTTTCTTAAAGTACATTTTAAACTTGTGGTGGAAACCTGGAGTGTGTGGATAACTCACCATGGAGCACGGGCCTTGGATCTTCAACACCTAAAACTACAGAACTCGCTCACAGTGAGGACTCATCAGGAAAGAAATGAATTGCTTCAGTAAATATCAGTTGAAAAGCAGCACGGCTGCATCAGAGTGCAAAGGAAAGGGACTTGAAAAGGAGAGAAAACAGGAAGAGAGGAACGGATGAGTGTCAGCAGCGATATCACATTCTGCTGCTGGCCTTTGAATGTCTGCTTGAACATCCTCCCTGTCCTCTAACTCTGTGTGCAGATCTGTGCCCTCGTACACCTGGCATTACACAGCATCAAAATAGGCTTGAATACCTCAAAGTAACAGGAAGTGTTTAGAATCATATACAATATTATTAGTAGCAGTAGTAGTATTTTCCTCTGGGAATAATAAAGTATGCTGAATCACTATTTAAATTACTTACATTGTGCTGTGTAGTTTTATCTATACCTATAGAATATAAAAATAAGAGTTTTAAATCTACTGTGTATAAATCTAGTGTAAAATAAACAGTTAAATCTCATTGAATGCATTAAACCAGCAGTTGGAGGCTTTTAATGAGACTTTCTTTCACTTTGAGTACCAGCAGGGTTGAAATGTAGGACAGTGTCCTGGAGGTAGAGAAGCATCAGTTTCCTTCTGCTCTCTGGAGGCTAACCGTAGAGCTTTACATTGTAGCTAATAAACAGCAGCTTTATTACCTTGACCCCTGACTCGCCATGTCTGTAAAATCACACAGTGGAAAATACTTTTGATCACTGAAAGATATTTTGTAGTAGAAATGTGTGAGCTCGGTACTTTCTTGAGACTCCATTCATATTGTCTCTTTGGACTGAGCTGTATTTGTATTTATGTGGCATTTCCATTTTACACACCAGCGTTCTCTGTAGAAAACCATATACTTCATATGGAGTAATGTTCTTGAGGTCATGTCATCACAGCAGTGGGGCTGTGCTGTCCCTGTTCCTCTCGTGTGCTCTTCCTCTTCATACTTTGGCAGCTGCCTGCCAGCTTCCTGTGTCTGTTCTACTACTGACCTCTATTGTAAGTTACACTCCAAACAAATAGCACTGAAGGACATCCTGGAACAAAGACAGTCTAATGTCTGTGCTGCCATGATTAGTGTCTCTGTGCTGTCTTTCTGGATGTCAGCCACTCAGCTGTGCATAATGGAAAACCACCTACACTTTATCCTTATCTTTCCACAGGATGTTCTTCCAAAAGTTTTAATTTGTTGACACAACTTTGCAAATCTAAGCTGTGCTGCATATTCTTTATGGACAGAAGAGTCTTTCAAACACTTCCCAACAAGCCACGCTTCTTCAGCCTTTTACTAACTGTACTGTCACAAGCTTTAATATTTAACATGCTAACTTTACAGTATGATGTGGCTCTTGTTGTTTGTTGGTGTATTTGTTTTTTCTGTGGGCAAATGAGGGGAAAAATCAGCTGAATCTCTTGAATGTGTAAATCCTCAGTAGAAACATACTAAGACATGCTAACAGCAAGGCTACAGAAGGACAGCAGGTCAACAAAAAAATCACTGACTCTCTATGTGTTCACACTATACTGGCTGCATTAAATCTAATGGATTTAATCTGTCAGCATCACTGAATGAGGTATCACAGCGGTGATCAGGCCTGGAGCTGCACATGCCCAGTTTGCACTGCGATTTACAGGCGTGTGCTGTGTGGAGCATAAATCACATCATAGGTTGCTTTTTATTTGTAGGATTAAACCTTCAGTACTGACAAAAAGCTGCTCTATACCAGTAATCATTGACTCAGCTCTCAGTGCTTATTGATTATAATGATGTGTGAAATAAAAGACGTAGATTAGAGAAACTGCTGCAGGTTCAAATCAGTTTTTAAGGGAAAATATGAACTGTCATAAACTAATGATGTATTTTTCTGTTCATCCTCTTTAAATTCTTTCAGCAGGGCTGTGTGGAGCAGCACTGCCTGTTGGATACCAGCAGAGGGAGCCATAGAGGAGGCAACTGCCAGGCTGTCGCTTTATTAACAGCCCTGTAGTCAGAGGTGTTTTGATGGATGTCTTCACCACAATGTGACCTTTCATTTTTGGACTGTGTCTTAATTTATGATAAAAGTAACAACTTTTATCGACTTTTTCAGCTGCAAACACAGTCGCGTCTGAACAGACGTTTAGTGTTTGTAACTCTGAAGTCGTCGTTTCAGGTGAAAATGAGTAACTTCCCTCACTCGAGACATTTTAAAATCTCAAAACCTTGATTCAAACTTCCACCCCACAGTCAGATGTGCTCATTCACAGAGCGTGTTCGAGACTCATGTCAGCCAAGTGAAATCATTTCCTGATAAATGTTGAAAGCTGTCATGTGACTCCACATTGCCCAACATAAACATTTCACCTGCTCTCTGTGGAAGCCACAATAACGCCTCTCATTTCTCACCTTTTCATTGTTTGTTTGGGTTCTTCTAAAGTTATATTTCATAATCACTTTCTGTTGTTTGTTTGTTTGTTTGTCAGATGACACGTTCTGGTTTTCTAACAACTGTTCAAAGCTGAGTGAGAGTGTGAGTCTGTGGAGGGAAATGTGAGTGCTGTCTCCTGGAAGGAACTCATAACGACTCGTGTTTTTTACAGTGAAACTTTGGTTTTTATTTTGTTTTGTGATATTGTTACCTTTTGGTTGTTGCCCTTATCGATCCTTCCTCATTGCTGTTGCTTTTTTATCATGTTTATTACGGGTTTTCTTGTCTCTGTATTTAGTTGTGCTTCAGCCAGTAGATCTGTTGATGTCCTTCTTCTTACTCTTTGTCTTTGTGCCCCTGTACTCCAGTCTGCCGTCTGTTGTCCTGGTTTGTGTTTTGGGCTTCTTGTGGTCTGTGCTTTTGGACTTTGAGTCCTTCTCTTTATAGGAGAAAAGCTTCACAGAGGCTGTAGAAGCCACCAGAAGACAGCTGAACTAGTAGATTTTGTGGTTGCAGGTTGTGAGGAGGCAGCATCTTTGAGCAAGGAGCGTTTTTCAGTCTTGGATATATAAAGAAAATCCCTTGCTTCAGGGTCCTGCGCTGTATCTTTGCTGTTCCCAGGACTGCGCTCTTCTGGGCAGAGATCTCCGATGTTGTTCCTGGGATCTGCTGGAGCCACTCGCCCAGCTACATATACGTGTGTGTGTGTGTTGGTAAAGAGCTCTTGTCATTCAGACAAAGGGCTCTGATGGCTCTGTGAGTGTGTCTCTGCATGTTTAGTGTACTCAGTCACGTTCACTACTTAAACTAACACAGAAGTGTACGATGATTGCTCAGTAGACACAAACCACTCAGAGGCTGTCAGGTGGCTCTCCTGTCTCCTTCGAGTGTGCAGGTTGAAACTGCTTCTTGTTCGTTTTCTCGTTCCAAAAGCTGGCCGTCCGATCAGTGTTTGCGTTGCTACACAGTGCAAACGTTCGGGAGGATACTTTAAAACACTGACAGATAGAGTCTCTCTTTTTTGGAAAAAATAATGTTTTATGGCCAATAAAGCTCTGTCAGCTTGTCTAGCTGAGTTGGCTGACCATGTTTTGGAGTAAGTAAAAGTTACTTAGTTACTTTTACTCAGTAGGCCTGCAGTGTGCAGCTGAACCACAGGTCCCTGCAGACTTGTGATTGTTTGCAGTGTAGTCTGTCTGTCTGCTCGGCTGTGGACTCTTCTTCACCTCTGTTTCTCTGAAAGAAGAGGTCACGCTCATCCTGCCACGCAGATTTATCAGACACTAAGAAGAGGAAGTCAAACAAAGATAATGGTCTTTCTCTCTGACTTGTGTAGGCACAAGACTTCAAGGGTCTCGAGGATTTTCAGCCCATTGAAGAATGCTGACATGTAATTTCACTGCCAGTTTTATTTGAGCATTTCAAACCAAGTTTACAGTGAAATGATGACGTGCAAATGAAACAGACGTTTCTGTTTTGCTGATTAAAAGCTCCTCAACAGCCTGAAACTTTGTTTCTTTCCTCAGTTCAGTTTGTAGACCCACGGACTCATGTTTAGATAAATTACTTCTTTTGGAAATGACAAACGAGGGAACCTTTTGTGTTGATTTTATTTTTGTCTATTTCATTTAGCGCACATTTAAACCACAAACGTTGACCAAAAGTGTCTTAGACACAGGCACATTTACATTCCAGGTCTCCAAACACAGCGTCAGTCCACATGAAAGTTGTGTTTTGTTGTGCTAATTATCGTGGAAAGTAAAAATCACAGCTCATAAAAATCTGTTCACAATTTGCAAATTGATGACCCTCCATAAAATAAATCAGTCATGGTCCAGGCCGAGTGTCTGGTTTTTGGCATGTCTTTCCATTCCTGCTCCTGAGTCCAGGTCCCACCTTCTCAGGAGCTGTGGGTGGAGTTTCGGTTCCACCTGTCCTCACCTCGCTTCACGCCAGCACTCACCTGGCCTGTATCTGAGACCAGTCTCTGCTAGACTGTCTGCTACCTCACGCTGAGCCTGACACTGTTTCTCTGGTCTTGTTACGTCTTGTGTTAATGTTGTGTTTTGTGTCTCCAGTCCACCCTCCCACCAATCAGCATTCACTGTTACCGTCTCGCTGATGCTGGTCTCGTCCACCATCACGTTACCTGCTGAACATTTACCTGCCGACTCCTGCTGCTGCTCATGCTTCTACCAGAGATCAAGATAGGAAAGGTTGGACGTCTTGAGTCTCGTGTTTTGTGACACTCACTGACACACCTCCGAAAACTCTTCCATCCGATAATCCGAGTAAGCTAACACCCTTCCACTCTCCCAAGAAAATACCCACCTTGAAGTCTTGTGTTTAATTAATCAAATTAATTAATCGTCTGTATGTTCGAGGGGACTTCGTCCCTGTTACACTCCCTGCCTATAACATCAAGACTATATAATTAAAGTCGTTGCCTAATGAGTCTGTTTTTGGGTTCACACTTTGTTTTTCTTTCATGTCTCTGTTTCCTTCCTTTTATGAAAAGGTCTGTATATTGTCCGGTCGGCATGCAAACCTGATGCTGTATGCTAGTTGTAGGTGTGTGCCCATGATTAGCATGAGGACCGCAGCAAACATAAGCAGCTAAGGTGGACACCACCTGCAGAGCTTCATTCTCCTGTCACGGGAGTTCCTGCTGTGACTTCTGAACTTTGAACTGTGTCTCGAAGGAGTAAGGAGTAGGGATGGGTACCGGTGTCCGGTGCCATGATGGCACCGGTTCTGACATAAACGGTAGTAACCAGACTGAAAAGCAGCGCACATTTCGGTGCTTTATTTCGGTGCTTTTTTTTCCTGAGCTGTGATACACTTTAGATTCTAGCCAATCATTTTACGTTTCCGAGGATAGTAGGCGGGGCCAGGTACGTCCGTTCTTTTAGAGCAGAGCTACAGATTAAAAATGTCCAAGGCGAAGCGGTCAAAGTCTGGCTGTACTTCACAGCAAAAGATGCAAACTCAGCAGCAACAAGTGCTTTAAGCTGATACTGTGATACTGTCAAAGGAGGTAGCACCTCAAATCTGATGAAACACCTGGCGACGCATAGCGTTTTTTTTAAAAGCCCAGAAATGCGCCGTATTTGATAGCTTGCTGCGAGACCTCACACCGAGCACATCTACTGCGGGTGTGGTGCCTGTTATCGGACCCAGAGTTAGCAACATCCCCCAGAAACCCGAAGAGGAGAGTCCTGGCCCCTAGCCCTGCCAGTGTAGCAGGAATGATGAGGATGATGATGCAGCAGCAGCCGTTCTTCTCTGTAGCTTAATGTTGTTCGTGTGTAATTTACGTTGAGTAGGCTAACCACGTTATTACATTAATGCATGTAAGGTGAACTAGCAAACATCATCATAGAAACACACAGACTCGATCAGAAACGTACGCTCGCTGAACCTTGTGAGTGTGTGTCTGTTTGATAATGTGAATGTTAGTCTGTTAGTCTTGTGAAATTGGCTTGGCTTTCATTTCAAATGGGGAAGTGAAAGAGAGGCGCACACATCCAGTGTTCAGTAAAGCAGTGCGGCCGTTCTCCCTGCAGACCTGTGTGTGGTCTAGTTTGTTTTTGAGTCGACGAACATGTGCTGTTACTGATAGTGATGGCACCCAGGGGACTGGCCTGACTTTACACTGCAGAATGTAGAGAACTCAGCGACATGCACGGGTCCAAGAACACAAACGATTAAATCTGCTGTTTAAGTCGACTGTTTCACATTTATCACAAGAGTTCATTCAATCTGAGGCAGGACGTGTGCATGTATATGCAGGTACGTCTTTCAGACAAGTGTGTGGAGTGGTGGCCCCCAAACAGACCACACAAAATGGAGATTTGATTGCAAACTCCAGAAGCTTCACCAAAATAATAAAAATCAAAGATATAATGGAACAGGACAACTAAAGCCCACCACAGGTAGCAGACAGAGCAATGCAGGAACATCTCAGGTTCTTGCACAATAAAGACAAGGACAGGGACATTGCTGCATTCATTTAATGTCTAAAGTTGTAAATTCCAAATTTGACTCAGAAACGTCAGTTGGAACACGCCCTGAACCTGGACTTCCCACTCAGATCATCCAGCCTGACTTTGAGGGGAGGAAGACGGGACAGGAGGCCCTGAGAGCGACAGCTGAAGGGCCTGCGTGGAAATCGTTCCCTGTTTGTGCCACATTTATACGCCGAGGTCCAGAGATGGGAAGTGACAGAGTACAAAGACTTTTGACGGTACAAATGCAATTTTCCAAGTATGTGTCTGTACTTTATTGCAGTATTTATTTTTCTGGCACCTTTTCACTTTTATTCATAACATGTTTTTTACTTCAGAATAAAGCATTCATGTGATGTCACTTCCTGTCCCTGCGAGCTGAATGTAAATGGAGGGAGGTCACTGTTGCACATGAAGAGACACAGAAACACATCATTTATGAACTCGGTGATTTAAATGGGTATCAGTATCTAGCTAGCGCTACAGAAAAGGAGCATAAAGGCAATAAAAATGTGGCAGGTAATTTCAGACGCTTCTGTTTGTGTGCGTCTGCCAGCTCACGGTCCAGCTCTGTGCTTCCAGGGGAGGAGAGGGCGCGAGTTCATTTCAATCAGAGATGGAGAAAGATGCCAGAAAGCAGAGGAAGACGAGAGCTTGTTTTTAAAGACAAAGACTGCTCAGTGATTTGATAAAATGAAAGCTTACATGCAACGGTGCTTCAAACTCTGAGTCATGCAGACAGTGACCTGAAACTAACACTGATGGAAAATCCACACATATTTAGCTTTACCGACGCTACTTTCAAACGCAAACTAGTTGGGAGGACCTGTTGTAGTGTGTAAGAATCGTTCAGGCTGAATCACCACAGACTTCAGTAGAATATCATTTCAGCTGACTCTTTTTACCCCGAGGCAAAGGCTCAGCCGTGTTGATCACAAGTTTCCAAACTAAGCTGAAGAACATTTTGTAGTAAAGCAGGAGAAACACATGACCCGTCAAATCATGGAGAAATTAACATCATCAATACAGACACAACAATCACACTGTCGCTATGAAAGTCTTCACATTCATTGAAGCCCGCCCTTTATTGTGCAGACTCAACACTTGGCATCAGTTAAATGCTCCCATTCATACCAATGTACAGTACTGAACACACGGCCAATGAAATATATTCCTGCAGGTGAAATGAAATTATCATCAGGTACAAACCCTCCAATCCACACATGCAAAAACCAAAATGTTGCCCTGGAGGATCCAAATAACTGTGTGAGGTCGCTGTGGCTGTGTCACAGGAGCCTTCCCAAGGTGCTGCTGCAGTGTGGAAAGGATGACACGCCTGTGCTCCAGAGCACGACGGGCTCCTTTTTTATAAACGGCTAAACGGCGTCAAATCAACTTTTAGCCAAGACCACTCTGCTTCCTCTTTATCCTTTTAGCTCTCTGCATTCTTTCTTTTACCCACTGACTGGGAGGAAGTGAGAAAACTCACATCCTGTGACCCCCATTGTCTTGCTTGCTATCCACTTTCCATGGATAGCAAGAATGCACTGGGGCTAAGGGAGACCTCGTTTCTGACCTTGCATAGAGAACTTTGTCTGCCGTGGCATGCTGAACATAGAAACGAAAACAGCTAAACAATAAAATACCAAATATGAAGAAAAATAGGAGCAATGTGAATTATTATTTGGAAGAAGTTTGAAAGGTTTAAAATGTGGAGAGCATATTTGAACCTGGTTCAGGTCAAAGTGAATCTTCCCGACAGTGCAGGTCTGTGTCCAGCGTCTGTCTGTACTACAGAACGTGAAACATGGAAGGATGTTGCATTTCAAACCTGAGTGACTTTCATGGAAGCGGTTCCTTCTTTTCTTTCTTTGTCTTCTGTGCCATTCTTCCTCCAGTGCCTAACACAATGTTCCTTCTTTTAAAGACGCTCTTTAACTGTTCATTCTTTAACAATCTGTTACCAGCTTTCTGTCTTTTAACCTCTTTCCTTATCAAACATCCTCCTTTGTGCTGGACATATCCCAGCCAAAGTCCCACCTTCCCTCCCAGCATTCCTTCATCTATTAATGTCCCTTCCTGTCTGTGTGGCCATCACTGTTTTCACAGTCCTTTGCCGGAAACCAAACAAATTAACACAGCATTGTTCTGGCCAGTCGCATTATAGCTGGAAACATCAGCACAGCAATAGTTTCCTGAGGGCCACATTAAAAGGAAAGGCCAACAGCAATACATGTACGTGTCTCTAACGACTTTGAGCTTGCGTGACTTAATATGCACTATCTTCACTGATGGGATGTAAATAAGGCAAATCCAAACAGCAGCATAGTCGCTGTACACTGCAGAAACGTCACCGTGGTTATGAAGCTGGGGCTCCTCCCATTCTCGTTAGTGGGACGGAAAAAATAAAGGTTTGTCTTTATTTTTTCACAGTGGATCATCTGCTTCCATCTCACCCTTTTCCCAGCATCTTCCTCTGTCACACGAACCATATGGATGCCCTCCTTCACTTCATCCATGAATCTTTTCTGAGGTCTTCCTCTCCTCCTCCTGCCTGTCTTCAACATTCTTTGTCGGGTGTCCACCCTGTCTCAGCCCTGCCTCTCCAACCTTTTCTCCAAATCACTCAGCCTGAGCTGTCCCTCATTGTGGCAGTGGGGTGTGTTTGTGTCTCAGCTGCAGGAGAGAGGTGGGGAGGAGGCTTCGGGGCATTGCCAGGAGAGGCTGGCTGGTACAGCCGGTGCACATTTTCTGAGGGCAACAACTGCAGAGTTACAGCAGTGAAGTTACGGTTGGGACGTTCCCATCATGCTATGACGTCCTGCTCACTCCCAGTAGGGTCTCCACACCATCTTATAAACCTTCCCATCCCCCCTGTCCACAGTTTCAGGTGGCTGACACCAGGTATTTCAACTTATCCACCTTCTCTGTTTCTGCTCTTCTTGCATGTTCACATTTTAGTCACATGTATTCTTTTGTAGTTCCCACAGCTCTGCATTGTGTATGCATGCTGCCACTTACAGGAAGGTAGAATTTAAAAGTACTGCCCGTGTTCGTGGAGGCTTTGAGCTGATGGCAGCTGGCACAGGACTGATTTTGAAACTATTGTTAGCCTATCAAACAGTTGTAGTTCCCATCCATCTACTAGAGACTCCACAGACTACTGCACGAGCAGCACTTTAGTTTTGCTCTAGGCAGCAAAGCTATGACCTGACAGTGTGATCGGGCTCAGTAATAAACAAAGCAAACACGCATATTGCTGCTTGTTAAGGTTTCCACATGTCAGTAGAAAGAGACGCATCCCAACACGATATCTGAGATTACCTCCATATCACTAAGCCCAAACACACACATGCAGGTGTGTGTGTGTGTGTGTGTGTGTGTGTGTGTGTGTGTGTGTGTGTGTGTGTGTGTGTGTGTGTGTGTCACACACTTTTACCTACTCATTTCTGTCGACTGAGGAAGTTTTATGAGGGGGCCTACTGTTTGCACAGGGAGTGAAAATCAATAGTGGGATTGGAATGAGAGCATGTCATAAAACAACCAGCAGCAGATCAATAAAAGCTCATAACTTGATCATTTACATGTGTGTGTATGAGATGACGATAAGCTGCTTCAGCACTGTAAACATGCATACATGTGTTTATCCTTTTCACACATACCCTTACAGAAATGTGCATGCATACTGAGAGTTCAGTTATTTATGTACTTGCTACAGAGGGTTGGGACATGTTCAAACTGGGCCCCTTTCAGCTCCTTACATTAAAGTGATGACAGGGCCCAGTTTACCTTGAAATAACCTTTAAAATTTACCTTTAAATGCTCGTCCACAGCATGTCTTTATCCTGTCTTCCTTCTCTCACCCCAACCAATCACAGCAGATGGCCCCGCCCCTCCCTGAGCCTGGTTCTGCCGGAGGTTTCTTCCTGTTAAAAGGGAGTTTTTCCTTCCCACTGTTGCCAAAGTGCTGCTCACAGGGGGTCACATGATTGTTGGGTTTGTCTCTGTATGTGTTATTGAAGGGTCGACCTTACAGTTGTTGGGATTTGGTGCTGTATGAATAAACATGAATTAAAAAAAATTTAATCTCAAAACATGAATATAAAATTGAATTTTACATTAACATACACTCACAAGATTTGTGTAACACAGCAATACACTGAAGCTTACATTGAAGAAATCTGATCTCTTATGCTAGCATTCAGTGCCAGCAAGACCAAAGGTTAGGACACACGGACGGGCGGCGTGCTGGCATCTGTTTGTCTTTTTATGGTAGTCCAGATACTCTCCTGATGCGTCTTATCGACCTCACTGAAGAGATTTGCGGGAGGTTCCTGTCGCATCACTGTCACATCCAGATGCTCCTGATTATTGTTGATACCAGCTGTCAGAAATTAAACAGTCTTTAATCTCACAATCGTCATGGTCCGGGCGAGTGGTGGTGTTTTTCCACAGTGCTGTGAGCTCCACCCCTGGGCGGAGCCATCATCACCTCACCTGTTGTCCGCACCTGGTGGTGATTAGGCCGGCGTAGGTCAGACCAGCGCACACAGCTAGTCTTTGCCAGACTGTCTGCTACTCTACATTCGTGCTAGTGAATCATTGTGTTTGTTGTTCTTGTGCCCTTTACATTCTTCTGCTGAGCATGAAAGATATTTGAGCTCATCTAAAATCAGTGCAAACAATCTCCTTAACTGAATTCAAATAATGCGTCTAACGTTTTCATTTTTGTTTAAGGTTTATGCTTTCTGTACTTTGTGCCTGCATAGTTGTTTCAGCTGTGGCTGGATCGTGTCCTGGGAGAAGAAAGCTGTGCATGGGCATCAAGATTCATTCGTTTGGCTGTGATTTTGGGGCCAGCCTAATGCATATATGTCTATATGCACAGTTAAAAATCATCATCACTCTGTCATACCAAGGCTCAAGTTGGACCCAGGGAGCAGACGCAAACAGTGAGTGGTTCCAGTTATGCAGGGATCTGTGTGGAGATGTACTGTTAGTGACTGAGAGGGAGCACCATGTGCCAGCCAATGCTAACAGGAACAGAGTCTTACTCATTACAGAGAGTGCCCATTTCCAAGGAGATGCACTGAAGGCGAGCAGGCAGAGGAAACAGGCAGGAATGATCCAAGTGAGCCTTAACAGGTCAGGAGTTATCTAGACGTGGTATCTCCAGAGGAAAGCTGGAATGGTGGAAACTCCAGGAAATCTATGGAGAAGATTGTCATGGAAACTAGAGTTACTTCACAAGAACTTAATAAGTAAACAAGTTACCACTGAAGTGGAGACGACAATCGGGCGCAGAACTGCTGCCACAGCTGCTTAAAGACTCAGTCTTCAAGGGGGATAGTGGGGTTTCTTTCTAACACAGCAGCGTCTTTACAGAACAGTATAAGTGCCTCGAGGTGACTAGAGTTACTCTGACATTATATAAATAAAACTGTTGTCACATACAACTGAATTCAATATTACTCTTTAAAAATAAATTTCTCTTTTTTCCCCGCCTGTCCCGTTTGGCTCTTTTGCATCAGAATTGTTGTCTAAAGGCAAAGAAAGATGCCCAACGGATTTACTTTACCAAATTGACCATCCCAGCCTTGCCTTATTGGCCTATTTGATTCACCTTTGCTTTTATTGTTTATTTTATTTTATTTTCACTTGCTACACGGGACAGACGTGACTGGGGGAAAGAAAAAGAGCGGGGAAGAGGGACGGGGATAAAGGGCAACAACCAACAAAACAAACAGACAAAAAACACATCTATCAATCACCTGGATCACCTGCTGAGAAAGAAAAAAGAGAAAACAAGCAAAAAAAGAGCAACATAATAAACAACATCATGATGATCTATGGGAATATAACAGTAAATACTAAATATTGAATATTATTGTGCAGCCCCGTCCTCCAGGGCATGAAGCAGGTATGGAGGAGATCAAAACTCCAGACATCCAGAGGCCCCCAGAACACAAGAGACCAAGGAAGACCAACAGAGGGGCAGCTGCGCCACTGTCCCAGAAAGAGCTGAGGAGAGTCCCAGATGAGGGCTCACTCAGCAGCCGCGGAGCAGAAGCCAGGGGGAGTTGCAGTGACGCGCCCGTGAGCTCCGCCGGCAGCCAGCTGCGCCTGAGTGACCGAGCCCCAGGCCGAGAGGCCGGGGGCACCCCACCTCCGAAGTGGCCCGAGCGAGCCCCAGGCTCCAGGCCCCGATAAGCGGCCGCCAAGGAGTGAGCCGGTGTGTACCTGGACGCCCATCCCCGGACACAAAGAACCACCAACGCACCGATGTCTGAGGGAGTCCGCCACTGGCAGGGGAAGTGGTGGTGGGTGGAGATAGGCCTCCAAACCTTGGAGGGCCTGAGATGTCCCCAGAGAGGTGGCGTCTGACACCCAACCTGACATATAGACACAGACATACAGGCACACACAGATACAAACATCCATTCCCACCCTCATGCTCTCATATGCACTCACTCCACACTCAACCAACGTGGAGACAGACATAAAGAGACGCTGTACACACGATCACACTCCCCAAGCGTACTCTACAAACCGGGTCTAGGTACCCTTGCCCCTGGAGGGGGAACTGCACCCAGACCCAGGTGGTGTTACCTTTTTCCCTGCGGTGGGGAGAAGCAGACCGCCCCGACTCCGCAGCAGCAGGGAGGCCCCACACTCCAGACCGCAGTCGGACGGCCAACTCCTCCTCCTAGCCCCCCCCGCTCCAGCAGGTCGCAGAGAACGGGGGTGAGAGAAGACTCCAAACCTCCCTCCACCCGCTCATTGTAGTGTTGATGCATGTGTGTTCTAAGGTGCATTTAAAACCCAGGAGGGCATGGAGCTACCTGCCAGAGAGCAGCAGGTAAGCGCATAGCCCCTCCTGCTAGCCCTCAATGTCTACGTGTATTTAACATTGAGAGGTGGGCAACGACGCCAGGGGTGAGGTGTACACCCTGATGGTACTTTGGAGTCCATGTAGCGTGCCCAAGAAAGAAAGAAAAAAAAAAAGAACTTTCACACTAAATACATAACAAAGAAAGTGTTTTGAGGGACACACTCACTCACACACTCACACTCACACTGTGCTCTGTTTCAGTGTGTTTTGTTACAGATGTGTTTTATTTGTGCTTTGTCCTCTACTTTCATCTTTTTTCCTATTATTTCTACCTCCACGTATCTTCTTGTCTTCCTTATCTTCCTCTACCTCCACTTTTTATTCATGTAATTGTTATGTGGTTATGTGATGCGTATGTTTTTGACTTTTGCTGCCATGTCTCTCTTGGAAATGAGATTTTTACCTGGATAAATAAAGGACTAACATCTTCTTCTCCTTATCTCTTTCCTTTCCTGCCCATTAGCTCTGGTATTGTTAGACTACGTAGATAGAAAAGAGCTAAAAAGAGGAGCCTGTAGTTTATAGAGCTGCTCTTGACAAGCAAATAGAGCCAACAGCGCTTCCAGACCACGGTTCTGCTTGCTAATGCTCGAGGACAGGACAGCTTCACAAAAAGTAAAATATAAAAAAATATAAGAAATCACCTAAAATAAATATGAGAGGTTGTTTTTGATCAGTTGTTGTGAGAGTGTGTGTCAGATTGTGTGTGTGGTAAAGGCCTCAGCATTACCACACGTTAGGCTGAGTTTAGCCTGTTTGTCGGGCAGATGGTGTCCACAGTGAGGGCAGTGTTTTCCACCTCTGCAGAGGTAGCATGAGTTTGTGTCTGACAGAGGGAACGGGTCAGAATTATTCTTAGCAGCTACAGACACTTTCTGATTTTCAGCGCTACCTGTCCCAGATTTTTACATTTATCCTAATTAAACCTTTCAGTTCAGTTCAGTTCATTTTTATTTCAAACATTTCAAACATGTGCCTTCACAATCATTACAAAATATCATTCCATTATTTGTTTGAAAAGGAGTAGGCTGAAGTATTTACTTATTTGTCCCTACCCCCTCAAGTTTTACCTCTCATTCATTTAATTTTTTTTTGTCTTAAATTAAACAAACAACATATGAAACATATGAAAGATATGAAGTAAAACAAAACATAACATACATAAATCAAAACAAGAAATTAGCAAGCCCCACCACAGTATAGTTTCTTTCATATGAAAAATACAGAATGTGTATATTTGCAGATACACAAGTTATGGAAAAACAACAAACCAAAACAAAACAAAACAAAAAAAACAAAAAAGAACCGCAACACCATTACCAGCTACATTACCGTCCTGGGTTAACCCCGTTTTCTTCATTCTTATACTTATTTAAAATTAGGTTTTTATATTTTACTTTAAACTGTTTTATGTTTTGACTGTCTTTTATTTCTTCTGTTAGACTGTTCCATAATTTAACTCCTGCAATTGAGATAGACATAGTTCTTAAAGTTGTTCTAGCACTTTGTATTTTTAAATTCCATTTCCCTCTTAAGTTATACCCACCTTCTCTTTCTATGAACAATTTACAGATTTCTTTGGGAAGCAATTTATTTCTTACTTTATACATTATTTGCGCTGTTTTAAGCTTCACCAAGTCTTGGAATTTAATAGCTTGCATTTTGACAAAGAGTGCATTTGTATGGTCCCTGTACCCTACATTATTTATTAATCTAATGGCCCTTTTCTGTATTATAGTTATTGTTT
>NC_137950.1:1798204-1888204 GCF_963969265.1 Rhamphochromis sp. 'chilingali' | reverse complement strand
TATAAAGAGATAGTGAGTCCCTCTGCTTCCCTCCTGACCCACAGATAACAGTGTTCTTTACAGAGCTCCTCATTAGGAGATGGACTGAGTCAGAGGATCTTAGTTCGTGTACAGTTTGTGAAACAACACTTAAGGCTTGCTTGGTCTACAGCAGCAGTCCCCAAATGTATGTTTTTTATTGTTATTTCTTTACTGTTTTTACAGTTAACTAAACGTATCGTTTCTCTGGGTCTTTTCCTGTGTGTTATGAATAAATCTTCTTCTTTTGGTACCAGTACTGGTTTTGTTTTGTTGTATTTATCTGCGACACCTTAAAGGCCGGCCCATGAAAATATGGTTGGACATTAACTGGTCCGTGGCACACAAAAGGTTGGGGACGGCTGCTTTACAACACTGATAACTTTGGTTTCCACTTGCTTGTTTTTTCTGCTTTGACTGTAGGCTGATGCCGGGGCGATCGTGGCTCAAGAGTTGGGAGTTCGCCTTGTAATCGGAAGGTTGCCTGTTCAAGCCCCGGCTCCGACAGTCTCGGTCGTTCACCCGTTGCCTACTGGTGGTGGTCAGAGGGCCCGGTGGCGCCAGTGTCCGGCAGCCTCGCCTCTGTCAGTGCGCCCCAGGGTGGCTGTGGCTGCAATGTAGCTGCCATCACCAGTGTGTGAATGTGTGTGAGTGGGTGGATGACTGGATGTAGTGTGAAGCGCTTTGGGGTCCTTAGGGACTAGTAAAGCGCTATATAAACACAGACCATTTACCATTTACCATGATGTTCAGCAGACGATCCAGGTTTGAGTTCAGATATCTGCTATGCACAGCATCAACAGTGCAGTTACACCGAGGGGTCCTGTCACGTGCTCTGAGTGCTTGTGTAGAGCAGACTAAGTGCTGTGAAAGAACCATTCAGCACTGACTCTGTGTGGCACAGCTGTTGAAGAACACTATGTGGAAGCACTGCTGACTCACACAATAGGACTGAATATTCCCAGCTTATATTCCATGTGTGGTTCTCATAGGAAGTAAACAAGCTGCCTTCTGAGTGTTTCGAATGATGTTTCACATTTTGTTCATAGTTATTTGAAAAAATTATAATAACTTCACATCAGTTTCAAGGATTTCAGGAATGTTTCAGTTAAATATGCAGCAGAGTTTGTATATTTGGCAAATTACTGCATATCCTCTGTTTCCATTAGCTGTTAACATACAGACTTATGATAGTATTTAAATATAAATCACTGCATCACATTTAAAACCGTCTGCATGCAGCTATTCTGTCAAAACTGTGTAAAGCTTCACATAAGTGTAATGCACTATTAGAAATGTTACTTATGCACCAGCATTAGATCTCAAACACTGTAAAATCTTGTTTAACCTGTGGTATGCAAGAAATAGACAACACTGTCAGTATTTCACTGGAATCTGCTCGAGTCTTCAGACTGAAGCACTTTGCAGATAAACTCACTCGATATTATTTTGTATTAACCTGCCTCAGAGGTGCTGGAGTCAGTGCAGGACTGGTAACACTGTGCCATCAGGGAGGTGGTGTTACACCTGTCTGCACACCAATCTATGAGTGAAGGGCTCAGTAGTGCCCCACTCAACAACATCACACCAGCCAGAGCACACACAAAGCTGCAGCAATGCAAATGTAGAGGCCATTACGAGTCGCACTGCTTTGCCATAGAGCGTAAAAATAAGCTGACACCAAAGATGAAAGTTGTGTTACTCGTAGTTAGATGCATGATCCCTGCAAGAAAGCTGCTGCACGCACAAACTGTCCCAAAGGCGGTCTTGATATTTAGATGCATTACAACTTTGCAAAAAAACACAAAAATAGTTAGTACTCATGTAAAAATGGCGTCTGGTGTCATCCCAGTGCCACAGTCTCTTGTTAAAGATGCACTTAAAATGCTAAAGTACTTTGCATGACAACAAAATACTGTAATAATTACAATATTGCAATATACTGCAATATTACACATGAGAAGCTTGGGTTGAACCACAACAGTCTCAGCCGTTAATGTGATTTGGTGCTTTATAACTAAAATGAAAAGGTCTGGAGAGTTTTGTGATCACGTCTTTCATCATTTTGGTCCTTCGCCTCGACGAGTTGTGTCCACAGGCAGACGCATGAACATCTGTCTCTGTGTTTGTTTCTCTACAGATGTGTACCTGTGGTGAGAGGCATCTGTCAGGCTAGGAGAGCTGAGCTCTGGATGGTGTTTCTGGTTCTGGTACAGGAAGGGTGTGGCCAGAGTGCATGAGTGTAGCCAGGTGCTCTTCAGACTGCAGCTTTTCACATGTTCACCTCCTGCTGTTCAAAGCCCAGAGCTTCAAATCCCTCCTGCAGGCATCTTTGTGTCGTGGTTGGGATCTGGTTGGGGTCATACATTTTCACTACATGGCCAACGTGTGCATTTCCATTTCACCAGGTGTGCATGGCAGGGACTGCTGCTCTTTCCAGGATGGTGTTCTTTGCATTTCATCACACAAAGCTTATTGCAGTGTCTCTGTCACCAATGTTTTTGTACGGTGTGACTCTGCTTCTCTCTAGCATTTCTTCAGGACTTCATGCTGCTTGGTAACGAGGGTTCCTGTGCAGCGCTTCATCCAGGCTGGTGCACTGTTGAGCTTCTCCAAAACAGCAGATACTCAGGGCTATTCAGCGCATGTTCAGTGACAATATTCTCTCTGGCACGCGGCTCAGAGTGGTGTTCACCTCAGCCCTCCATCTATTGTCTCTGATCCTGATTTTCTCACCGTTGATAGATTTTCCTCTGTGATGGAGGATGGGCGAAGAGCTGACTCATTTGAAAAGAGCTGAGTAAAGCTTCTGCACCTGCATACACTCAGAAGGAGCCAGCTGAGGCGCTGTGGGCATTCAAAAAGGCTCCAGACAACATCTATGTAAAGTGTTTTGGGTGTCCAACCTGAAGACCTGAAGGCAGACCCAGGACACACTACAGACATCATGTGTCTCTGCTGGGTTGCAAATGCTCGTGTTCCCCAGAAGAAGAGCTGGAGGAGGTGGTCTGGGCATCTCTGATGACCTCTGATGACCTCTGATGACCTGGGCCAATAAGTGAAAGAAACTGGATCGGATAGTACTATCATTACTATTGCCGCCATCTTCCCCTCACTTTGCCCATCCTTGTCTCAACAGTGATACTGAACAATGACATTAATCTCTCAGTTTCTGCCCCCCCCCCCGACCTGTGTCCCTGTGGCTGCTGGCGACACTAGTATTGATGTAAGTGCTGTTTTCTCTCATTAATTTATCAGCTCAGTAGAGGAGGGGGGCCTCCGCAGGGCGAGATAATGGCTTCCATTTGGCCAAGGTCAACAGTCAACACATTCCTCAGTCGTTCAAATATAACCACACATTAACTTGTGTCACCAATACCACACACACACACACACACACACACACACACACACACACACACACACACACACACACAGCTAATAGACTGTCAGTGAGCTGTCCTGCTGCCTATGACTGTTTCATCCTGTTAAAGAGGTGATATAAAGTCCCACATCTGAGAAACAGCCAAATATCAGCGTGGTTACCTTCAGACAGCAAAGCTCACCTCATCAGTATCCTTCCTGTCTGTGCATCGCTCGTGATGTTTGAGTCTGAGAGTTGTTTCCAAATGTTTTATGATCATGATCAGGTCACAGTAACGTTCTGTTGGTGCTACTCTTTAGCTGCAAATGATTCAAATTATAACTATCATCACAGTCACCGGATCTTATTATTCTGCATAACTTGTTAGGACAAAAACAAGCAGTGTGTGTGTGTGTGTGTGTGTGTGTGTGTGTGTGTGTGTGTGTGTGTGTGTGCGTTGGTAAACATGTATTAGCTGGACATTTCGTCTGAATACACACCACACTAGAAGGACATTTTGAATTAACAGGACAGAGGCGGTGTCCTGCTAATTTTGACTGAAATCTAACAACGTAGAGTGGTTTCTATTGGTCCACTAACCCTAAAAAAACAAAAAAATCAAGATGTCGGTTTAATACATATAAACTTGATTTTGTGTTAAATCTGTGTATCACCAAGAGTGTCCCTGGTGGTAGCGTGTGTAATAGCAGGACCTCATGAATATTCACACATGTGTGAATAATAATGAGGCTTGTGTGTAGTTGTCCCGCCAATTCTTACACAGTCCTTCCAATTCACATGTGGGTTAGATAACTGGTAAATGTTCCAAAATGACCACACCAAATGAACCACTGTATGTTGAACTTAATTGTAATAAAAGCCTGCTTTACCTTGTTGGAAAGAAGACATATGAAGCTTTGCTTTTATATGAAACACTAAGGTTTTGTGTAATTATTCACAGTTATACTAAGTAAATACAGTTACGTACTTACAAAGTGGTATGAAAAAGTATTTGACTGATAAGTTATTTATTTTTTGGTTTGTTCTCTCATTTATCTGTTATCAGATTAGATGAAGAGAACCTGAGTGAATACAAATATAGGTTGTTTTCTATTATCTTATTTTTCAAGGGGAAATGCTTTCCTGGCCCTGTGTAAAGAGGATATTGCAATTCTAAAACAAATGTAAAAAAGAGTGACCTTTATTGGGTACACCTCGAACTGCTCGTTAACTACTCACTAATTGGGCAATCACATAGTGGCAACTCAATGCATTTAGGTGTCATGGTCCTGGGTCTCTCGACCCAGCATTTTGAGTTTGTGGTTATTTTTTATTCACTGTTTTAGGTCCTCTTGCCTTCACGTTTATCTGTGTTCCCTGGGTCTTGTGTTCACCCTTTCCCTTCACTGTGTGTTTTGTATTTATTGCTGTCTGTGTTTTGGTTTTTTGCTGCTCCATGCTTTGTTGTTCTGCTTTCTTAGTGTACAGTTTTGATTATTATTTTCCCATGTTTCGGTTATCATGGTTTGGTGTTCTGTCTCTGTGGCTGTATCCCAATTCAGGGTCTGCAGCCTTAAAATACGCAGCCTTAGCAGTCCACAAGGGCCGCGTACTCAAAGACCGCTAAGGTCGGAAGTGAGAGGCTTGTGAAATGGGACGGTCTAGGCTCCGTCGCACTGCTCAGGTTGCCTAGCAACCATGATACTCACCGCTGGAAACGTTTCTGTTGGATTGTGTGTCCACAGGTGTTTGTACTTTGCGTCACAATAAAATGACGGTAAAAGGCTCCGCCCACTTCCTATCCATGTCTCACCATGCAACGACTACTGTGAATGGACTGGAGAAGTGTAGTGGCAGAGTCCTCCATCAGAAATAAGATATGTGTGTTGACTTTTTATTCTCCCTCAAAAATATTATGCCATGACGTGGCCCAGAGCAGCTCTGCTAACAGGTTATGGGCCCAGCACGCTTCCGCTGCGCAAGTTACCGGCAGGTGTTAAAAGTTTGGCACGATTGAGTGAGTAAGCGTTTTTGTGCATCATGAGCAGACGCACGGCAGAGTCGGGCAGTTGATATTCCCGTTTGCAATTTGATGGAGATGAAAGGAAATATGAGATATGGGAAACGAAGTTCCTTGGTCATCTCAGACTACAAGGTTTGAAAGATGTCATCTTAAAGGCTGAGGGTGATGAAGAAGCCGATGGTGAAGATGATGACAAAAATGCAGAAGCATATGCAGAGTTGATACAATTTCTGGATGACAAAAGTTTATCGTTAGTTATGAGAGATGCAGTTGATGACGGACGGAAGGCCCTAAAAATTTTGAGAGGTCATTATGCAGGAGTGGGCAAGCCAAGGATCATAAGTCTGTACACCGAACTCACTTCTCTCACAAATGAAAAGAATGAAAGTGTGACGGACTATATTATCCGAGCAGAAGCAATTATCACAGCGTTAAAAAATGCGGGTGAGTCACTAACTGATGGACTTCTGATCGCAATGATAATGAAAGGTCTACCAGAGACGTTTAAACCCCTGATTGTGCACGTTACACAGAGTGAAGCAAAAATCACATTTTCAGATTTTAAAGTAAAACTCAGAAGTTATGAAGAAACCGAGCGAATGCGTGTGGCTATAACTAATGACAACGTAATGAGGACAAAAGTGCAATCAGACCAGGATTCTACTTCATGGCGAGCAGATGACCGAAGATCAAAGAATAATGAGATTGTGTGTTTTAAATTTTCGACTAAAGGGACACACTGCAAGAACGTGCCGATCTAGAGTATGGTGCAGTTTTTGCCGGAGTAGTACACACAAAGATGCAACCTGTAGAAGGAAGCTAAGACGGGATGAAGCGAGAGGGGTCGTGGAGAAGGACTACGCGTTCAAGACGGGCTCCAAACCCCAGAGGGTCCCGGACGGCGGCCAAGAGATGCTGAATAACCAGCTATTGGTGGATACGGGAGCGACGTCACATATCTTCACGAAGATCGAGAGTTTTAAGACTTTTGATGACACATTTCAACCCGAGGCTCATTGTGTAGAGTTGGCTGACGGAAGGCGGAGCAGAGGAGCTGCAAAGCGGCGAGGAGATGCTGAGATAAGTATGATCGACAGTAAAGGACGCAGCCACAAGGTAACATTGAAACAAGCACTCTACATTCCATCGTTCCCACAGGACATTTTGTCAGTAAAAGCAGCTACTAGTAACGGAGCCACTGTGGTTTTCAAACACGGGGACAGTTTTCTTAAACATGTTGATGGAACAAAATTCCCTATATATGAACACGAGAGACTGTTCTTTATAAACACTGTGCAAGAGTTTGAAGATAAATGTAATGGATGTTTTGATATGCAAACGTGGCATGAAATCCTAGGACACTGTAATTATGAGGATATTCAAAATCTGCAAAATGTCGTTGATGGAATGGAAATTAAGGGTAAAATCAACAAAAATATGCAATGTGAAGCCTGTATACAAGGGAAGTTTATTCAAACTAGGAACTGAGAACCGGATGAAAAGGCCAGGGCAGCATTAGAGTTGGTACATACGGATTTGGCTGGTCCGATTACGCCAAACTCTAAAGAAGGGTTTAAGTTTGTTTTGTCGTTTGTTGATGATTATTCAGGTGCAACATTTGTATATAATCTGAAACACAAAAGTGATACAACTCAAGCAACTGAAAGATTTATTGCAGATGTGGCGTCATATGGGAAAATCAAGTGCATTCGTTCTGATAATGGAACTGAATTTACAAGCAGTCAGTTCAGAGATTTATTAAGTAGACACGGCATTAGGCAGGAAACTTCGGCGCCATATTCGCCTCATCAAAACCGAACAGCAGAGAGGAACTGGCGTACACTTTTTGACATGGCGAGATGCATGTTAGTTGAGAGCGAATTGCCAAAGTCTTTATGGCCATATGCAGTACAAACCGCGGGAGTGATTAGGAACCGATGTTTTAACAAACGCACAGGTCAGACAGCGTATAAGATGTTAACTGGAAAAAGACCTGATCTTTCTAGAATGAAAAAATTCGGATCATTGTGCTATGCTTATAAACAAAATAGGGGAAAGCTGGATCCAAGATGCGACAAAGGTGTTTTCTTGGGATATGACAAAAATAGTCCAGCATATTTGATCTATTTCCCAAAAACCGGGAAGGTTGAAAAGCACAGATTGATAAAAATACTAAATCCCGCGACAATGGATCAACAAACACAGAGTGATCAGATGTATGAAGATGAGGTTTATGAATCCAGAAAAGATGGTGAACCCAAACAGACGAAGGATGAGGACATTCCAGATGGTAGTGAAAGCAGTCAAACTGAGTCCGAGGTTAAAACTGAGGATAAAGTAGATGCTGGAGCTACACGTTATCCATCCAGAATCAGAAAGAGACCTGATTATTTGAGTGATTATATCACGGATGTGAAAGAGTGTGAAAATGAACAGATGCAAACTAGTGTTGATTATTGCTACAGATTGTTGTGTGAAATACCCACATCATTTAGTGAAGCTATTGTGTCAAGTGAGTCAAAAGAATGGGAAAAAGCGATGAATGAAGAAATTCAATCCCTTAAGGAGAATGACACATTTACTTTAACCACTTTACCAGAGGGTAAGAAAGCAGTGGGGGGTAAATGGGTTTATGCCGTTAAAAAGAACTCAGACGGATCAGACAGATATAAAGCTCGATTTGTGGCTAAAGGTTTTAGTCAAACAAAAGGAGTTGATTATGAGGAGACTTTTTCACCGACTGCTAATTTATCGAGTGTGAGAGTTTTGATGCAGAAAGTGGTTCAGGATGATATGTTGGTTCACCAGATGGATGTAAAAACCGCCTATCTACACGCACCAATAAATGAAGAAATATATATACAACAACCAGAAGGTTTTGAGACAGAATCAAGTGAGACTAATAAACTGGTGTATAGACTAAAGAAATCACTTTATGGGCTGAAGCAATCGGGTCGTAACTGGAACCAAACCTTACATGACTATATTTGACACAGAGTTCACTCACATGAATTTCACTCACATGTGCTGTAGAAGTGATTTGATTTGAGAGTTCTAACTCACTGCTGTAATGGCTTATGATGATTAATATAATAACTATAATATTGGCCATATCATATTTACACTGACTTTAGTCTCATGAACAACATTAGCTAATTGTTATTTACTAGCTAATCTTAAATGACTGCAGTACAAATATGAAGGCCAACAATCATGTTTTACAGTCCTGTGGTCTCAGCCTCAGATACTTATTAAATCACACAAAGCTCGTGTAGAAACAAACACACAAACAAAATATGTTCTCTTTCATTTCTGTCAAACAAAACTGTATGAAACGTTTCCAGCGATTGGTGTTATGGTTGCTAGGCAACCTGGGCAGCGCGATGGAGGCTAGACCGTCCCATTTCACAAGCCTCTTACTTCCGGCCTTAGCGGTCTTTGAGTACGCAGCCTTTGAGGATCGTTGAGGCTGCGTACTTTAAGGCTGCAGACCCTGAATTGGGATACAGCCTTTGTCTCATGTCAGTGTTTTCAGTTTTGCTTCCTTGGTCTCGTTAGCCCTGATGTCTCCCACCAGTGTTCACCTCCTGCCTCTCATTCCCCTCGTTATGCCCTGTGTATTTTAGCCCTGTATTTTCTGTGCTCCCTGTCGCGTCGTAAACGGCACTAATCCTGTGCTGTGTGTCTCCCCGTGGATTAGTTTTGTATTGTCTCTTATTTTCCAACCAGCAATAAAGCTGCCGTTTTTGAGTTTCACTCCAGTCTTCCGAGAGTCTGCATTTTGGGTCCTTTTCCTCGTTCCTGCCTGCACACAGCTGAACTATGACATTTAGGTATGTAGACATGGTCTACATACATACCTGCATGTTAGACCTAATCCCGAACCAAACTATTTAAAGCGGTATTTCCTTTAATTGTTGCTCCAGTTTTGGATATAATGAATTTATTTTTAGAAAATGGATACGTACCATAGGATTTTAAGGTTGCTGTAATTAAACCTCTATTTAAGAAACCCTCTTTTAATCAAGACAACTTAATGAACTATAGACCTATATCTAATCTTCCCTTCATATCTAAAATTCTTGAGGTAATAGTTGCCAATCAGGTGTGTTAGCACTTAAACAATAACGACCTGTTTGAAGAGTTTCAATCTGGCTTTAGAGCTCATCATAGCACTGAAACAGCTCTGGTGAAAGTTACTAATGATATTCTCATGGCCTCAGATAATGGACTGGTGACCATTCTGGTTCTACTGGACCTCAGTGCTGTTTTTGACACATTCAATCACAATATTCTCATAGAAAGGTTTGAAAATGTTGCAGGGATCAAAGGAACAGCACTAGGCTGGTTTAAATCTTACTTGTCCAACAGACTCAAGGTTTGTTTACGTAAATGATAAATCCTCTTCAACCTCTATGGTTACTTGTGGCGTACACCACAGGGTTCTGTACTTGGACTGATCCTTTTTACTATATATATGTTCCCTATTGGTAAAATCATTAGACAGCATGGGATAAATTTCCATAGCTATGCACACCTAAATCCTGATGAACCTAATCAGTTATAAAGATTACGGGCATGCTTGGAAGACATAAAAACCTGGATGTCTTCAAACTTCCTCCTTTTGAATTCCGACAAGACAGAAGTTGTCTTTGGACCAGAAGCTCAGAAAAACAAATTACTTGGTCAGTCCCTTCATCTGGATGGCATTAAATTAGCCTCCAGTAATAAAGCAAAGAACCTCTGTGTTATTTTTTGACAAAGACATGTCATTTAGATCTGACATGAAAGAGGTTTCTAGGGTCTCCTCCTTCCACCTCCGTAATATTGCTAAAATTAGAAACATCCCATCCAGGAGTGATGCTGAAAAACTAGTTGATGCCTTTGTTACTTCAAGGCTGCATTACTATAACTCTTAACTATCAGGAAGTCCACATAATGCAACTAAAAGTCTTCAGCTGATCCAAAATGCTGCAGCCAGGGTTCTGATGAATATCAAAAGAACAGATGACATCTCCTCCCGTGTTTTAAATGCACTTTAGAACAGCACGCAGCAACACTACATATGAGCGAGCGGAGGGAGGCATGGGGTCTTCACAGAGCCCCACTCTCTGCCAGCCGTCAGGGCGGGGGGGCCTGAAGGTGGAATTGGCCATCTGATCGAGGCCTGGGTTGCAGCGGCCCCCTGCCACTGCGGAGCCGGGGACGGTCTGCTTGATTTCCACCTCAGGGAGGAGGGCAACATCTGGGTCTGGGTATGAGTTCCCCCTCCGGGGCAAGAATACCTGGACCTGGGATGTAGAGAATGTTTGGGGAGTGTGATTGTGTGTACAGTGTCCATTTATGTCTGTGTCCACGTTGGGTGAGGGCCGAGTGTTTGTGGTTGTGTGTATGAGGGTGGGAAGGTATGTTTGTGTCTGCCGTACACATCACCACAAACAACACCACAAGCAGAGCACAAGTTTTAAGCCAGCGTGGTGTGATTATAGATGCCGTGCAGGTGGGTCCATCTCACATGCAGCGGCATCGCAGAACACGCCCCGCCACATACCCTCTTCCCCCGACTAAGACCGAGGAGCCACCTCCCCCCCCCCCCCCCCCCTCCATGAGCAAGCGAGGGAATAGGCCTGGAGCATCAGCGCCCCAGCCCAGCCACGGGGAAGTGACTACCTGGGCGTTCGCCTGTAGATCTAGCGGCGCTGGTGACGAGGTGGTTCCAGGGACCGCCCACGCTTCCAGCGGCACCCCCATCCCGCTAGCGCACCAGCCTGTGGCTCACCTGAGCCGGTCGTTCCCTCGCGCTGTCCAACAATTACAATAATTATACGGTTGCTGTAACAGATTGTAGATACAATGCAGGTGAGTCCATCTCACCTGCAGCAGCATCCCAGACCAGCCACAATAATAAAGATTTTTCTATTTCATTATAAACTTTGTCCTAATTATGTCATGAGTTTTTACTATTTAAAAAGAAAAAGAAAGCATCACAAAAACACTTAAGGTCATGAAAATTAATTGTATTGCTGCAATACTTAAATATCTGTGGTCTAATCTATTTTTATTCACCAATCTCATTGTAGCAATAATATGCCTTTTTGGTCCAAGTTAATTATTTGAATTTTAAAACTCTTTTAGCCAAATAACTTTGAAGTTGTTACTAAAACTCATCATCCCCATTTACTACTTTTGTTTCATTCTTTAAAAATTTAGAAGCATAAATATCAGTCTTTTGGAAAAATTACATTTTATACAGTATTATTAAGTCTACATATTCCAAGTGAGTTATGTCAGAATGCACTAGAGCAATTTAACTCTATTACATCATAGCATTCTATTTGCAAGAATCCCAGTGTTAATCCACTGTTCTTGGCCAATGATATCCACTCCTCAGCACTATGGGGGCGCTAATGTACATCTACGCTGGTTGCCAACCACCATGAACATTTAAAGAGCAGAAGAAGAAGAAGAGGACACTAAAGAGTTCAGGTGCACGACATGAGGATTTAATGAGACAGCTTTTATCTTACTGCTTTCGTGGAAGATCAGGTGAGAACCATACAAATTCCCTTACACATGATGTTTATATAAATATATTCATCCAATAAAGCAAAGTAATATAGGTTATTATATTACGTTCGGATACACCAAAGCATCTAATTTTTGACAGTTTAGCTAGCCAGCATGCTAGTAGCAAAAGTTTGACATTCTGTTGCTGTTGGTTTGATTAATTTTGGTTTTAGCATCACAAAACTTGTGGTTTTAAAACTAGTGAGATCTGTTTTCAGAAAATATTTTACAAATGAAACAAAAACTGTAGGACAAATATGCTTATTGTTCAACCATACTAAATCATTATTTTAATTTATAACTTTAAGAAATATAAAAGGTTAAGGAAATGTGGATATGAAAATTAACTCATTAAGATTTGCAGTAACCTTAGACCAAATAAAATATACGAAACAGAACTTCCACAGGTAGGGCATGCAGCCTCTGACACACAGTGATACAAGATAGGAGGAACACAGATATTTGGAACCTTTAGGGGAGCTCTCCCCAACATAAATAGATTTTTCGATCTGTTTATTTCTATGTCTACATACATTTTGTAGTATAATGTGTTATTTCTAAAGTCATTAATACCTGATCTTTGCAGGGGATGGCGGCAACAAGGCCACGGAGAGCTAAAATAAATCCCATACAAGATGCTAGGTATTACTGCTCCTTAGGTGAAGACAAGGCAGGATTTGATGTGAGGTATATTGATTCATTTAAAGGTGAGTTGATTCCAAAGAATGCAGTCAGCTTCTCAAAATAGAAATTTTTATGTTTTTTGTAGTTTTTTTGTAGCATACCATGCATGAGAAAATTAATAATCACGAATATAATTATACTTGTTTTATTATTATTATTATTATATTTCTATTTTTTCCTTGTCTTTCCCCAAGGAATTATGAACATGTTACATGTTCCAAAATAAATAATACAATATAATCAAATAAAAAACATATTTAAAAACAAGAAGGATTTTAATTAAATGGTTTATAGTTTATTGCCCAATTTGTTTTTGATGTGTGTCTTTAGGTCGCGGTGTGTTCAGCTGTCGGTCATTTCAAAAGGGAGATTTTCTTTTTGAGTACAGAGGACAAATCATAACTAAAGAGGAACAAGAAAACCGAATGAAACTTTACCATGATGCACTCAAGGTTTTCATATTTGATTTCAAGTTCAATGGAAAACAGTTATGGTATGTAACTGCTTTGATAAAGGATAAAATACATGAGGTTTACAAATTATAATATTCAAATAATATTTTGAATTGAATATTAAAATGTTATTCAGACGTTCTACAACCTAATATACTTAATGACTTTCTTTACAGAGTGTAATTGTTATTGTATACTTTTTGTTTTAGTGTTGATGCTACCAGAGAGGACGGCTCACTTGGCAGACTTGTAAATGACGATAATGTGAATCCAAACAGTAAAATGACAGTTACCAGAGTGGATGGAAGGCCCCATCTCTGTTTGTTTGCAATCAAAGATATTGGTCCAGGAGAAGAAATCACCTATAACTATGGTGATTCCAACTGGCCATGGAGAAGCAAGGTATAATGTAAATAGTACAGTATAAGTATAAATAGTATTAAATGAATAAAGGCTATACTGAAAAGTATGCATACACACACGGGTCCTGTGTAATACTCAACTGGACAGGTCCAGACATTAGGAGGACTGTATTCATCTTGGCTAGACCCAAAGACTGCCATTCATTATTCACGCTTCTTCCTTAGAAATCCAACATGGTGCCATCTCAGGCTGTGGATGAGAATGCAGCCAGTTCCTCTCCTAACGACGCAACAAAGGTAAATTGGAGTTTCAGTGTCAGATTGTTTTAGTTGTAGACTGAGGTGCTAGTTATTAGGCAGTATTGAGGTATGTGGGTCCTTGGTTATCTTGACCAAGTAAGATGCACGCATTAGGAGGACTGAGATTTGAAACAGGAAGTATAAACAACTGAGTTCTACCTACAAGTGCGCCCACACACACGGGTCCTGTGTATTACTCAACTGGACAGGTCCAGACATTAGGAGGACTGAGTTTAGAAATGAATTCAGATCAATGAGAGTTACTCTGGCAATTGTGCATACACACACGGGTCCTGTGTATTACTCAACTGGACAGGTCCAGACATTAGGAGGACTGTATTCATCTTGGCTAGACCCAAAGACTGCCATTCATTATTCACGCTTCTTCCTTAGAAATCCAACATGGTGCCATCTCAGGCTGTGGATGAGAATGCAGCCAGTTCCTCTCCTAACGACACAACAAAGGTAAATTGGAGTTTCAGTGTCAGATTGTTTTAGTTGTAGACTGAGGTGCTAGTTATTAGGCAGTATTGAGGTATGTGGGTCCTTGGTTATCTTGACCAAGTAAGATGCACGCATTAGGAGGACTGAGATTTGAAACAGGAAGTATAAACAACTGAGTTCTACCTACAAGTGCGCCCACACACACGGGTCCTGTGTATTACTCAACTGGACAGGTCCAGACATTAGGAGGACTGAGTTTCGAAATGAATTCAGATCAATGAGAGTTACTCTGGCAATTGTGCATACACACACGGGTCCTGTGTATTACTCAACTGGACAGGTCCAGACATTAGGAGGACTGTATTCATCTTGGCTAGACCCAAAGACTGCCATTCATTATTCATGCTTCTTCCTTAGAAATCCAACATGGTGCCATCTCAGGCTGTGGATGAGAATGCAGCCAGTTCCTCTCCTAACGACACAACAAAGGTAAATTGGAGTTTCAGTGTCAGATTGTTTTAGTTGTAGACTGAGGTGCTAGTTATTAGGCAGTATTGAGGTATGTGGGTCCTTGGTTATCTTGACCAAGTAAGATGCACGCATTAGGAGGACTGAGATTTGAAACAGGAAGTATAAACAACTGAGTTCTACCTACAAGTGCGCCCACACACACGGGTCCTGTGTATTACTCAACTGGACAGGTCCAGACATTAGGAGGACTGAGTTTAGAAATGAATTCAGATCAATGAGAGTTACTCTGGCAATTGTGCATACACACACGGGTCCTGTGTATTACTCAACTGGACAGGTCCAGACATTAGGAGGACTGTATTCATCTTGGCTAGACCCAAAGACTGCCATTCATTATTCACGCTTCTTCCTTAGAAATCCAACATGGTGCCATCTCAGGCTGTGGATGAGAATGCAGCCAGTTCCTCTCCTAACGACGCAACAAAGGTAAATTGGAGTTTCAGTGTCAGATTGTTTTAGTTGTAGACTGAGGTGCTAGTTATTAGGCAGTATTGAGGTATGTGGGTCCTTGGTTATCTTGACCAAGTAAGATGCACGCATTAGGAGGACTGAGATTTGAAACAGGAAGTATAAACAACTGAGTTCTACCTACAAGTGCGCCCACACACACGGGTCCTGTGTATTACTCAACTGGACAGGTCCAGACATTAGGAGGACTGAGTTTAGAAATGAATTCAGATCAATGAGAGTTACTCTGGCAATTGTGCATACACACACGGGTCCTGTGTAATACTCAACTGGACAGGTCCAGACATTAGGAGGACTGTATTCATCTTGGCTAGACCCAAAGACTGCCATTCATTATTCACGCTTCTTCTTTAGAAATCCAACATGGTGGCATCTCAGGCTGTGGATGAGAATGCAGCCAGTTCCTCTCCTAACGACGCAACAAAGGTAAATTGGAGTTTCAGTGTCAGATTGTTTTAGTTGTAGACTGAGGTGCTAGTTATTAGGCAGTATTGAGGTATGTGGGTCCTTGGTTATCTTGACCAAGTAAGATGCACGCATTAGGAGGACTGAGATTTGAAACAAGAAGTATGAAACCCCAACCCTAAATCTGGTTTGCATAAAGACGTAGTTCTCGGCTTGGTTGAAATGAACTCTGATGTAGTTAGATCGCATATTTGAATTTCAGCTGATCAAGGAGCAAGAATGAAGCTTACTATAGGAAGGAGCATGTAAATACAACCGAAACAATCGCTAAACTCTTTCCTGTTAATGCTAAGCACATTTATGTAACATTGTTGTGTAAAGGCCATCCGTTATGTCTTGATGGATTCATGACTTCATGATTTAATTATACTTTTTTACACTCCCAGTCAAAACTTTGGACACATCTTCTCATTTCAGAAAGAACAAATTGTAAGTCTAATCTTTTTTGGGTGTTGTGGGTCCACAATGAATTTTCTTTTCATTGTGGTTTTGTAATATATACCATAATATAAAACCTAGAAGAACAAATTGTTTTGAAAATTGATCTATATACAGCAGGTATTTTTCCCTTTAAATTTTGCATTGCAAAAGTTACAAAAATTGATTTAATAGTTTTAGTAACACTTGAACCTGTTTTTTTTTTTGTTTTTTTTTCTTCCGTCCTTAACTCCTTTTTAAAGAGGAACCAAAACAACTATTTGGTTGTGATATTTTACATCACAAAAGTATGAATTTTGTTTTTGATTACACTGTTTTTTTTTTTGTTTTTTTTTACCAAACAGGACTGCGATCATGATCTAGTCCCTGACGAAATGTCAAGTTTAGAAAAATGTTTTGCATGTGGAGGACCTTTTTCGCCTCTGAAATGGAGTGGTGTGAGATGTGAAGGTAATTATTTAATTATGGAAGGTTGGGTACATTAGAATATCTTAAATATGATCCATAAGGAACACTATAAAAACTAATCCATAAGTAAATATGATATATGTTCATAATGAACCTTTTACATCTGCACTTTTTACATATTTACTTACCATGTCATTATTAAAGCTGCTATACCCAATTTGCAAAAACAAGTTAGCTTAACATATTTTTTTTTCATGTTCATAACAACATTTTAACAAAGCATAGCTATAAATGTTGTTTGGAGATTAAAGAAAAAAAAATGAAGTGGTTCTGTTGCATTTGTCTAAAACCATCAGCCAATAACATGGCTCAGTCCAGAAAAACGATAGAACAGTCTTTCCTGACTCCTTAAATTCTACATTAACATGGCTCCACCACACTATGCACTGGCCTGTTTAGCAGCAAAGCACACCAGGGGGTGTGGCCTATGGATAATATCCAATGGGAGGGGGGAGCCTTCTTGACTGTGTTTATGCTTCCATCTAGCCTGTTTTTTTAAATTGGGGAAAGCGGCTTTAACTACCTTTCTTTTATTAACTTAATTTTTCTCTGTCTAGTTTGCTACCAGTCCTGGCACAAAAGATGTTATGTTAGCCACAAGGTGAACCTCACTGAACCTCTTCCAGAGGTAAGTGTTTTTGCAGAATTCTTCTCAGTAAAATATGTAAGGTAAACAAAGTCTTACTTTGTGTTTTTGATTGTTATTAGGTCTTTAGTGAAGATAGTTCAAGTGAGGGGGCTTCATCAGAAGAGGAATATGTGCCAGATTCTATAGCTGACTCAGACAGCTCATGGGACAACAAATCAGAGCCTTTAAATATAAGTTGCAAACAAGTACAGAACTCTGAGATCTCCAGCAGTCAATCTGCTTGCAAAACGAAAAGACCTCGCCTAGAAAGTTTTTTAGAGAGAGTAGGACAAAGAATTTCAGAAGATGCCGAATCAATATCTGAAGATGGAATTGGCACAAGACAGCTCGACGTATCAGGGGTTATTGCCACAGCAGAAAAGTCTGATGCTGAAGGCATTGTTGATGACTCTAATACTACGGCTGAAGATTCCTTAAAAACATCCTCCTCACTAAGAAACAAAACATACTGCTACATTTGTGGAAAACTACAGACAAAGTTTACACGTCATTTAAAAACTCATGAGAAATCACATGCAGATGTTGCTCGAGTTTTAAGTCTTCCCAAGAAGTCCAAAGACCGTTTGAAAATGCTTTCTAAGCTGCGAAACAAAGGAAACCACAGACATAACTCGGAGGTCATCGCAAGTGGGATTGGATCATTAAAAACCAGACGCACATCAAAAAAACCCTACAAAGGAAAAGACTATATTCACTGCATTTATTGCGAGGCATTATATCTTAAAAGAGATCTTTGGAGACATGTTCGTAAATGTTCTTCAAAACCAGTGGAGGCCAATTCAGAGGGGGGACGAAAAAAGGTCTTGTCCCTGGCCTGTATGAGTGAGTCAGCTCTGTGTCAGCAAGTTTCCCCCGGTGTTTGGAAGATATTAGCTGTCATGAAAGATGATGAAATAACTTCTACTGTGCGAAGTGACTTCTCTATTCTTCAGCTTGCTCAATCATTCTTTAACAAACATGGGAAAGATCCCACCAAATTTGACTACATTCGCCAGACACTCCGAGAATGTGGAAGACTTCTGCTCACACTTCGGAAAGAATGCTCAATACACACTTTTGAGGATGCTGTAAGACCTGCAAATTTCAAAGTTGTTAAGAAGGTGTGTGGGTATGATGAAGAAAAGAACTGCTACTCGACTCCAAGCCTTGCTTTAAAGTTGGGACACTCACTGCAGAAAGTCTGTGATATTATACATTGCAGAGCACTGATGGCAGAAGACAGTGCACTGATAAAGTCAACCCAGAGTTTCAAAACCCTTTATGCTACAAAGTGGTCAGAACTCATCTCCCATACTGCATTAACCACACTAAACGAGCGGCACTTCAACAAGCCTTCCACACTTCCTTTCACAGAAGATGTTCAGCGTCTTCATAGACATCTGGAGAAGACTACAGAACAAGCACTGAAGGACTTGGAAGAGCATAGTTCACCAAAATCATACAGTGAACTTTGTAAAGCTACCATGGCAAATGTAATACTATTTAACAGGAGAAGAGGGGGAGAAATTTCAAAGATGACACTGAATGGCTTCCAGGAGAGAGACACTAGTACCCTGCACAAGGATGTTGCAATTGGACTGACAAAATTTGAACTTTACCTTTGTCAACACTTCAGTCGTGTAGAATTGAGGGGTAAACGAGGACGCAAGGTTGCAGTGCTACTTTCACCAGACATGGTGAATGCCATAACACGGCTGACAGAGAAAAGACAAGACTGTGGTGTTCTGGCAGAAAACATATTCCTGTTTGCCAGACCTCATTGTCTGACTCCCTACAGAGGACAGGACTGTTTGAGGATTTATGCGACTGAATGTGGGGCTGAAAACCCTGAACACCTACGTTCAACGCAGTTGCGCAAACATGTCGCAACTTTGTCTCAGATCTTAAACCTCAAGAATCACGAGTTAGACCAAGTTGCCAACTTCCTAGGTCATGATATTCGTGTTCATCGCGAATATTATAGACTTCCAGAGGCTACTACCCAGCTTGCCAAAATATCCAAACTACTGATTGCCATGGAGAAAGGGTCTCTCAAAAGCCTTCAAGGCAAAACACTTGAAGAGATTGAAATCGAAGGTAAAGTGGTGTTAAGGTTAAGAATTATACACGTTTCCTGCACTATAACCTTATAATTCATTAAGACAATCTTTTATTTTGTTAGATAACCTACAGTTGACAGATTCAAGTGAAGAAAGTGAGGTCGGAGCGGAGCGTGAGGAGGTTGGAGCGGAGCGTGAGGAGGTTGGAGCGGAGCGTGAGGAGGTTGGAGCGGAGCGTGAGGAGGTTGGAGCGGAGCGTGAGGAGGTTGGAGCGGAGCGTGAGGAGGTTGGAGCGGAGCGTGAGGAGGTTGGAGCGGAGCGTGAGGAGGTTGGAGCGGAGCGTGAGGAGGTCGGAGCGGAGCGTGAGGTCAATGAAGGAAATCTTGTATATCCACAGATTGGTAAGTACAATGTGATTAGTCTCAACTTTGTTCAATTTATGAAATCACATGACTAATAGACTTTATTACAGATTCTATAGATACTAGAATGATGAAGAAAGTTGTCAAGGAACCTCCAGGTATGTGTTTGTCATCATTTATTGAAGCTTTTACCTTTGTAACTACTTCCTAGACACTTTTGCTATCTTTGCTATCTTTATGTAAAAAAAAAAAAGATAATTCATTACTATCATTTTTCCAGTGATTGTTACCTTTGTCCAAATGGTAATTTAAAGAAAGTCAAGGATCTTTCTAAAGACCAGCTCAACAGAATAGAAAGGTCAGTTTTGGAGGATGGTCAGGTAGGAAATGCTAGTTTGAACAGGTGATTTTGAGCTGTGATTTAAAGTTCTAGAGAGAATCTAATGAGCAGAGGAAGTTCCAGAGGGTGCAATTAGCAGTGGCAAAGGATTGTACCCTCAGATTTATGATTTTGATGATGGGGGTAAGGAGGTTAGTGTTAGCAGTGTTGTGGGAGAGTGACAGTAAAGACAATCCCTCAGGGTGGCGGGGGCGAGGTTGTTGAAGGCTTAAAAGTTGATTAGGAGTTTGCACTCAATACTATAGTCAGTGTGCAGCCAGTAATGTTCTTTTTAGGATGTGGTGATATAGTCTCTAGAGTGAGTGCAGTAGAGTAAGGGGGCAGCAGAGTTCTTAATAGATTGCAGTTCTTGGAGGTGAGTTTGGGGAAAGCAAAGATGCTGGGATTCTTTTTGAGGGTGGAGAGAATGGATAGGATTAGGAAGAACAATATCATTGGGACTGCACATGTTGGAAAAAATGTCTACATTGTTCTACATTGGCCAGGTTGAGGTTGTGTTGGGCATGTGCAAACAAGGGACAGTGAGGAAGGTTTGTTGAAGGATGTTAGAAAGGAAGCTGCCCTGCAGGAGACAGAAGGAGATGAGATTAATCAAGAGAGATGAAAATAGTTGGTGTGTGGAGGGCTGATCTACTACTCTTTATTTACCTGGTTTGCGCTTCTGAAGTATTCCCTCTACGCTCTCATCCTCTTTCTACAGTAAATCAGTGGTGAGTGGAAAGTTGACCAGTCACCGGAGTAGTGATGGGTCGTTCGCGAACGAAATGGCTCTTAGAGCTGGTTCTTTGAAGTGAACGATGCGAGCCGGCTCCTTATTGGGAGCCGTGGATTTTTTTTTTTTACTTTCTCTTGCCCTCTCTCTCACTTTTTTCGCTGCACGTCAGCCTTGTGTTTGCGCTGAGTAGAGACGGGAGGGGCGCAAACAGAGCCTTGCGTTTGCACCCCTCCCGCCTCTGAGCAGAGGGAGGAGCTAGGGGCGGTAGTTACACTCGCAACAGCAGTAGCACACGAAAAGAGCAGCAGGGAGAGAGAGAGAAAGAGAGCCGGGAGCAACAACAAGAGACAATGTCGTCACATTAGAAAGGTGGAGTAAAGAAAATGAGTGACACCAAGAAAAGAAGCAAAATCTAGAACCATTTAAATTTTACTGACAATACATAGGCAGAGTGTAGAGTCTGCAAGAAAAGGATATCATATAGAGCCGGTGCACGGGCACCTGAAAACTGTCCACTCATCAGTGCGATGGGAAGATAAAACACAGTGAATTAAGTGTGATATAAGTGAAGCTGCCAGTGTGTCTACCCACTGAGCTGAGCACTGGGCACTTGGTATTTTTAAATTTAAAGTTTAAATTTTAAAAGTTAAATTGTAAATGGTAGGTTTTTGTATTTTATAATTTATTTTTTAAATTTTATGTGGAGTGAATAAATAAAAGCAGATTTATATAATGATCATATATATACATAGAAAACACGTTTTTAAACATTAGTAATTCATTTTGTGCATAATTTTATATTGTTGTTAATAATAAATGAATGAAAGCAACAAAATAACCTGAAGAGCCGGTTCGGGAGCCGAAAGAGCCGGCTCTTTTTAGTGAGCCGAGCCGAGAGAGCCGGATCTCTAAAAAGAGCCGGAAATCCCATCACTACACTGGAGTCTTGTTTGGAGAAAAATTCAGCCTTGTATCTTTTAATATCAGCTGTAATAGCTCTAGCCATATTCCACATTCACATGTGTCACCTTAAACTAAAAGTCATAGTTGCGACTCTGGATTTATCTTAGAAACCATATTCAAGATTTCAAGGTCCATTAGTTGCTTGACCACATTCAGGAGCATTTGACATTACATTATAAGAGATTTAATACAACAAATATATGCTTACTGTTTTGTTTTGTTTTTCAGCACAAAGTAAAAATGGAGCGGGTAAGGTCATTGAACCCAACAGAATACTAAACAAGGAGATGAAGCCAAGCAGTAAGAAGAAAACAAATGAACAATCTGGTAAATGGTGACATGCATACAAAAGTCACTTAAGCACAAATGTAAACTTCATGCATTTTTGAACCCAGTTATCCACACCACCCAAGCCAGTATGGTGACTATGCTCATCTTTCTGCCAGGGACCGTACCATAATTCTACAACTTGGTTAGACAATTATATTAACCTACTTGGTAAGGTAAAACATAAATCACATTCAATGTGGAACAATACCTTGTATTAAGTAATGGGATAAATGTTTAAATTACTTTCCCTATGCCTGTTTTAATCTGTAATACATTTAAATACTTATCATTTTCAAAACAGCAATGCACCAAAACAATTAATAAACAAAGCAATGAGAACATATTATGATTTGGGTTTTTAATTTTGAGGATTCCTCAACCATTGGGCTTCTACATTATCTCCATACTCTGAACATCATCTTATTCCCATAGGCAGAATCTGGATAATATTGGAAAATTTGGGCTGGTTTGGCTAATTGTGGGCTGTAACCTGAACGTCTTGAAGAAAATTATGTTCACTGAAAAAACCTGAAGGCCCACCTCATGGTCAGGCAGGGTCCACCCTTGTTTTTAAATAAACATTTGAGTCAGACAGTTATATATGAAATGTTTGAGTATATGTTATACATTTCAAATTATTACAATATCATGCTATACATGTTTTTTGTTGTATAACGGTGTGTGGAATAAAATGCTCTCCATCCATAGTGATTTGCCATAGCTATTTATTGGAATTCTGACTTAATGTGGGCTACCTTTCAGAATTTTACATTTAAATAAATGTATTCATCCATTGTAATAAGTATTTAAACAGTCAGCATTACAGGATTTATACCAAAGAAACACTGTTACAACAAATTCACCTTAAAGGGGACATATTATGCAAAACCCACTTTTTTTTTGTTGCTTTTGTATGTATATTTGGTTATGAATTGCCTCCCGACTCCTTAAGTGTAGGTTTTCAACAACTAAAAAAGGAGCTCTTTTAGGTCCCAGGTAGTGTATTTTGCACAATCCAGCATAATCACAGCCTCAGCACCTGTCCTCGTGGACAATGCAAAGGCCGTCTTTGGGCTGTGTAGACTAAACACTAACTGTTCTTAGCAGGGCTGTAAAACTAGTGTGTGCAGAACTCAATTCTTCGGCTTATTTGAAGGAAGCCGATTATCGCCATTATATTTTTGCATCCTACAACCATGTCAACTCACACAATTGAGCATAATACGTCCCCTTTAATTTAAAAATTGTTTAAAAAGTAGTTTGTTTACATTTATTTTTTTCTGCTTCTAGCTTCTCTGGAAAATGCAAGGAGGGTCAAAAAGCATCCTTGGTCTCCCACGGAGGTTGCTGCGATAATGAAGTATTTTGGCGAACATATCAAAAAAGGAAAACTGGCCACTATTATCGAATGCCAGCAATGCAAAACTGCAGAAGATCCTGCTCTGGCTGGTCGTTCTATTCAAAACATCAGAGATTTTGTGAGGAATCGGGGCGTGTCGTTGAAGAAAAAAGAAAATCCTATGTAGAGGAGTCTACATAACTCCAAAGTACTTCTTGGAGGAGTTACAAAAGATATTTTGTATGTTTTGGTTTCTCATTTATTTATTTTAGAATTTTACTATTAGAAGATTGGTAAATTCATTTTGTTGACACTGTTTTAGTGCATCTGATCTAAGAGGACATATAATTTTATATTGCCAGTTATTTTCATTTCTGTTAACAAAACAATCCTGTTTTTGTAAAATGCACTCAATTTGTTCCTTTTATTCACCTGTTGCCCTTTTAATACACACAAAATACATGTTTGTGTATGTGTATGGCCTTTGTCCTGTTAATAAAGTTAGCCCTGACAATTACTGTTCATGTCAGGGGGAGGAGCCAAGTTACCTAATTAGTGTTGTCCTCTTATTACACCATGTTGTCAGGTTCTTATATTTTGAGTTCTGGTGTGTTTTTCACAATTTTGAAGTGAGATTTGTGTTGTACAACTCAAATGGGATTTTTAAAGATGCACTTCATCTATCTAGCACAAGCGGAAAGGGGGGTCCGTTTAGTGTTGCAAAAATCTTGTTTGAAAAAATTGTCCTTCCAATTCACCTTTACCAGTATGTGTGTGTGTGTGTGTGTGTGTGTGTGTGTGTGTGTGTGTGTGTGTGTGTGTGTGTGTGTGTATTGGCCAGATCAGATGGGCACTTTGGAATCAGTCAGCTATCTTCTGAACATTTCACCCACCAACTGTTTGTGCTATTTGTCCAAATGTTGACTTTACCTGCACAATTTGTGAACCATTACACAATACAGGAGCTGAGATCAATCAGTGTGCTCTGGGTTTGAGTATAGTCTTGTACGGTGAGGCCGTTGAACCTCAGCAATGGTAATGCAGCTCGAGTATGGCTACAAGAGCAATGACCTCTCCCTCCAAATATCGCACAGGGTTAAGAAAAAAGTTACATTTCCCAGAACACGTTTTCATTTCAATTCCCGATTGGTGTTAAGTAATCTATTATATGAACTAGTACTGTGAACGTATTGTAAGACTATCAATCCAGCCTTGCTGCTATCTCTCTGCTGTCCCCGCGCTTCTGAGGGTTCACTCAATCATTAACCTAATCTACTCACTGAAAAAGTCCCACTCATGCTGTTTGCATGAGTTTGACGATAAGCTATTTGAAGTTGAATGTGGTGATGGGACAACAATTGACAAGGACTAAACTGTTTGATAATCTTTGGCTGCTTTTGATTCCTCAGAGATTCTGAAACTGGAAACGGCAGAATGAAGAGCAGCGAATCGCTTTTTAGCTTCCAAATCAAACATTTGTATTTGCTTGAAAAATTCTAATTAAAAGCTGCTTTGTTGGCGCCGCCTCACAAATCTCAGCTGAAAGTGCTGACACAGTTTACACATCATGAAATAAAAACTATGACTAATCTAGAATCTTCTATAAAGTCCAACAACTGGTCCCAGATCTCCCCAGAGGCCCACAAGTGTTAAACACAGGCCTGATAGTTTTAAACTTTCACATTTGTTTTCTGTTTCTTTAAATGAACGATGGTTTCAGGGTTTTTGCAGATTTTGTTTATTTTCTCTTGCTCTCTATTTTGAAAACCACACAGAGCAGTGTGACTGTAATTCAGCTTAATGCAGCACAGGGAGTCCTAATGTACCTCCTCACATTCACTACTGATAGTAAAGGCAGTTATCATTCATTATCCCTGAGTGATTACACACTCTGATGATCCTCCACAAGTTTGCAGCTCTTCCTTTTTAGCTCAGCTGTTCTTCAGTGTTTTTGTCCCTGACGCTCAATGTTTTATAAAGCCACACGTCTGGATGCATTTTACATATAATAACACATTCAAAATTTAAATTCTGATTTTCCATGAATGTAACAGCAACATTAAACCAATATTAATAAAATATTACTGAAGGCGGCTCCTTTTATTCAAGTCAGATTTGAAATGCGCTATTTTTATATTTATCGTGTTGTGTTGGTACATTCATCTACAGTCTGCTTCTCTTCTGTTTTAAACGCCACTGATTTCCACACTGTAGTAAAAGAATTAGAGGCTATAACCAGCACAGCCACACATCTAACACATCGTAATGTCCTGTAATGTGGCTGCTGCTGTTTTATGAGATAAACCTTTAACCAATCAGAAACGAAAATGTGAAAATAAACAAACAAAAGGAGAAAAGTCTCAGATCTGCAGGTACACAAAAAACTACCGCGTTGGATATAAACATGTGCAAAATATATATTCAGGCTTAATGTGTAACAGACACAATATGACGTGTGTATGAAGTTTGTTCTATCATTCTGCACTACAGCTCAGCGTTTAGACACGACGTGTCGCACTTTTACTCGCACTGATTCTTTGTTAAATGTACTTCTGTTAAACGTCCGAATAATGAGTGAGTTTGAACCTGACCAGAGCGCGTCGGTTCTTGTTGTTTTGGGTTTTCTGTGATTATTTGGACTGATTATAATTCTTCCTGCTTCTTGGCGGATCTTTCACGCGTTGCTGGATGTGCGAGAAATGCTTCATTTACAACGTTTCATTTTCAGACAGCAGAGAAAAGAGTTCACAGACCAGCTGAGCTGCATCGAAACGTTTGGATTGATTGTCAGAAAATAGTTTATTAGACATCAAACAAAACTGAATTTGCGCTACATTGATTATTTAATAAAATGTCACATAAAAAACACACGCCGACACACACACGCAAAACAAAACAAAAAGAACTAAAAAACACGCTATAAAAACACGTATATGCTACAGTACAGAGAAACTGATCTACAGGCATACTATTCATCTGAAGAACATCTCTCTCTCTCTCTCACACACACACACACACACACACACACACACACACACACACACACACACACACACACACACACACACAAAATTACGCATATGTACACAGGTTCAACAAAGAAGACAGTTCTGATGAAAGGCACTCGGGTTTGAGGGGCTGACTTGTCTTAGTATTACATCCGGAACCAGTCTATCAATCTGCAAGTCACCAGGCTGGAGGAGGAGGAGGAGGAGGAGGAGGAGGAGGAGGAGGAGGAAGGAGTTACAGCGACGCATGAGAGCTTCAGTGTCTGAGGCAGATCTTTATGGAGCCTGTGTTTCAGAACTGGGGGTTTAGTGTGAAGTCCTCGTCGTCCTCTATGTCCAGTTCTTGGTCTGTGTCGTCTGACACGTCAGAGTCCAGCTCTGTGTGGGCCTGCTGTCGGGACACACAGTGTCCCGCTTGCGCCAACTCGGGGGCCGAGCCTGGCTGCCTCTGCTCCTGGTTCTGGATTCCGGCAGCCTCTATCATCTCATCTCCTTTCTTACCTCTGGAACTGTTATCCTCCACCTCCCTCTTAGGATTCTCCTGGTGAAAGCGAACCCCGTGGATTAGGAGACGGTACGAGTGTATTGTATATGAAGGAGTGAAAGGAAGGTAGGGCGACATCAGTCACCGCTGCTCACCTGCTTTAGTCTTCGCCACTTCGCACGTCGATTTTGGAACCAGGTTTTAACCTGAAAGGAAATGTTCAAAAAAGAAAGAAATGAATGATCTTCCTTCTTTAAATATTAAAACTCTGAAAGGATGTTTCTTATGCGCAAACTCGTCCGTAAGATTTCTGGCGTCAATTAAAAATTCGGTTTGTCCGCTGTTCACGTGGAAGCGGTTTAAATTCATTTTGGATCAAGGCCACATTGAATCAAATCAGCACGCAGCACAAATATTACACACACACACACACACACACACACACACACACACACACACACACACACACACACACCATCGGTAATTCGCTACAAATTCCAACCATTCGCAGCCAGTAAATAGCTTTCTAGTAATAAAGTAGCAAAATCTAGTGTTATGCTACATTTCAAAAACGGAATAAATAAATGTATAAAAGTGTTTCATCGAAAATTGCGGCCGATCCTCCGGAGATCCTTCCAAACAGCTGCAGGCCATTACGGCACATGTGTGTGAGCCAGACCGGGCTCCGCTCACCTGTCTCTCGCTGAGCTGCAGCATCTTGGCCAGGCGTTTCCTCTCCGGAGGTGACAGGTACTTCTGCGTCTCAAACTTCTTCTCCAGCTCGATGGTCTGGTCGTTGGAGAAGCGCACCTGGCCGCCTTTTCTCTTATGTAAGGGCCGCTGGATGAACGGCGTCCACAGCAGAGGCTTCCCTGTGGAGAGATCCCACAGAATGCACCGTGTTTGAAATACATGAAATAAAACGAAATATTTATTTCTGGCTGTGACAAACCTGCCCGCTGTCGAAAAAGAAGCTACAGCATATAAACCTTCCTGCTGCCATCTGACATGAAACGAATTAACAAAACACGCTAGTACGCGACAGAAACACGGTACATTTGTACTGTGTTATATTAGGCCCACTGACGGCATTTTCACTCACATTCACGCGTTTGAACTCTTGCGATAAGTGAATTTTATCCACATGAAAATATAAGACAACACATTTCAAACATTTTCATTAAAAGCTCCGGAGCTGACGGTACAGCCTATACGCAGACATGCGCAGTGCAGAGACATCGAAAAATCGAACTATTCGGTCACAGAGAGAAGACGTGTTTTAGACTCTGTGGCCTCTCCCGGTCACCAGACAGCTGCGGACTCCAATGTGGAAAAGTTTGAGAGTTTATTATTTTTCAGGATTAATTATTGGATAACTATTATTTGGATTTATGTATTTATGTATTTATGTATTTATTATTATTATTATTATTATTATTAATAATAATAATAATAATAATAATAATAATAATAATAATAATAATAATAATAATTATTATTATTATTATTATTATTATTATTACTATTATTACTATTATTATTATTATTATTATTGTTATTATTATTATTATTATTATTATTATTACTATTATTACTATTATTATTATTATTATTATTATTATTATTATGTAACAGATGTAAAACTGTAATGAAGAATTTCTGATGGACAGGGCATAAACAGGAAGAAAAAGTGGAGACTATTAGTTACTAAATAGTGGGAAATGTGCGGGATTAAATAAGCTTGCGCTTCTTTCTACTGCATTGTGAAATAAATGTAAGTTATTTATAATTATTATTGTTTTGTTTGTCTCTTTTTTCTCTGTTGTTGTTATAATATTTTAACATGTTCAAAATAAAGATTTCATACAAATACAAATGATTATTATTATGATTATTATGATGTTTTACGTGTTTGTTGTTTTACACCGGTGCTGATTTTAATGAGGTTCAAAATCTCCAAAAGTCTCGATGTGCTTTTCAAAGTTTATACCCTAAAACTCGATTAGAAATGAACATAATTCCTAATTTACTGCGGATTAATGAGGGGAAAGGATCGGTGCTGTTGAAGAGATTTATTGGAGCGAAAGGCCGCTGGGTGCAATCAGGGGTGCTTTTGTCCTGTCTGCTTTCCTCCCCGGGTGATGGCCGGGAACAAACAACGGCAGCCTGCAGCCTGCTGCGAGCTGTCTTTTCAGGAAGGTCGTGACAGTGAAAACTATGGCCAAATATCCGCTTCATGTGCTTCCTGCTTTGCGGTGTGATTATAGGCAATGGCATCCACCAACAGACACTCCTGTGCTCAGCTCTGACACAATATGAATGTTTGTGGTCGAAACTGCTGTCAAAGACCTTCTTATTGCTGCGCTTTTCCTAAGGAAGTTAGCCAATCCAGCCCCAAGAGACACTGAGCGAAAATACAAGTAGCCTACAGGAAAGGTTGAGTAAAAATCAATTTGCGGCGAAAATGAAGGAAATGACATAAAATGAAACATTTTCACTGAATATGTGAGAAGTTTGTGTTCGTGCCGTTTACGCTCGGCTAATAAAGATCTGTGAAACTGGAATGATAAGCGCTAACTCGTTATAATTGTGGTAATTAAGCACGCGCACTTCTGTTTGAAATATTTCGCACTCACAGTTTTTGTTGGCTTTGTGTTACTTTGTAACTTTCTGCCGTTGGCGCGCGCAGACAGTCTCATCAAATCAGAGTATTAACGTGATCGCTGTAAATAGATGCACAGATGTGGCGGTTGGGATAGCTCGTTAATAACAGTTTCATAAAACTGTGAGTGACGGAGATCGGAACATAAGCGGGCCTGAAAGCGCGCGCACTGCGGGCTGCTTAAAATAGCCAGAGGAGGTGTGCGCGGTATTTATAGAGCACAGCTTCTTTAATCCGCTGTTCGACAAGACATATCATACGAGATGATTACAGATGATTGTAGGCGCTGAAACCAATCATTGTTCTCCTCGGGCAATCTCAGTTCGTGCTTGTTTGTCGTCTGTCTGAAAGGTCAGCTCAGTTGGGAGGACACGACTGTAGCTGCTGTTAGGAGGACTTTATCTTTCTCATAAGTCCCCATTAGCTCTCTGTTTGCCTTATTTTCTTCTCGCCGCCAACCATAAAGAAAGTCAGCCACATCCTCGCGAGCCCGGCAGAGGAAGTGCAACAATATGTGAAAAACGGATCCCGGGCTATCAGAGGCCGAGTGTTTCCTGAATATGTCTGTATTGAGGATGTCGATAAAATAATCAGCAGCGTGCAGCGGGCTCCCGAGGAAGCGGCTGGCCGGGGTGAGACAGGAAAACATTTAACAGCTTCTGAAACCAGATTTACTCCTATCGACAGGCTCACAGCTTCCGCTATGAACGGAAAAAGGCCCGGCTTGTTCAGCAGCACACAGTCAGACGGTCCGCTTGTCACACTATACTTAAGAGGACCATCACTTCTGGCCTCTAACACGGCGCGCAGCGTGTGTGATGGCTTCAAGCACCCCGGGAACATCATGTAAAGCAGCTTTCACGGCTCCATACTCACACAGCCGATTTCACTAATACTGCTAATAATTATTATCATAATAATAATAATAAAAGACTTGTGGTAAGCTCATGGTCAGTCAATACCCTAGAGAAAAATAACCCAACTACTTGGTGCTCAAAAGTATATGACGCACACACACACACGCACAGCAGTGAAATAACAAGTGATTTAGGGCCTGGCTATGTTTTAGTCACTGGCTGACTCGGTCCTCTGATGTTTCAGAACAATGGGAGTCAGGAAAACGAGTCAAGGTTGCCATGCACCTCCCTATCACCACCAGCAGCAGCACACTGAATGGATATGCCTGCTGCTATTGTGGCCCCAAATACGTCTGTCACAATAACAATGTGACTCATGTGTGCGTGGTCGCGCATCGTGCACAAATGTTCTTGTGAGACCAAAATGAGCTGAAGGCTTCGCGAAGACGCACAAAGTGTGTCCTCGACTCTAAAGTGTGTTTAAGAGGAGCAGTGCAAGTGTAGATGATCTTGAGTTCGACATGCATGACCAAGCGTGATGCTTATGCAAAAATGGTTTCGCTGGGACTGAAACGAAGCTTGTGAAGACATTAAAGTTTTCATGCAAAGAGCAGAAAGTTGTCTTACTGCCACATCATCCAAGTGTATATGTTGCCGCGAACAGATTTCAGGTTCACCTAAATTGTCACTGAGCGATATAATGTCCAATAATATATGATTTATTCATTTTACAATGCAAATTGTGAATATATGACCTTAACTATTTTAAGGGTCCTGATTTCCAGTGAAATAAAACCAGCAGTGCAGACTTGAGGAACTGAGTTTAACTGGCGCATTTCCACACAGGAAAACAAGAAACGTGATGCTGGCTGTCTGACGGCAAGGCAGCAGAAAAGGAGAAAATGGATATGTTTGCTAACAAATGATAAGACCAATATCAATGATGGAAATGAAATGGAACTCACCGAGAGGGTCGTGCCTGAGCAGCGCCTGTGCGTACTCCCCCATGGAGCGGTGGTGTTGCTGGTGAAACGGGTAAAAGGAGCCGGTGAAAGCCCCCGCCGAGGCGTACGTTGCCGTCAGCGCAGCGTGGTGGGACAGCGCGGGGTGGATCGGCGTGGGTTCATAAATCGGGGTTCTGTACGGCGAGATCAAACTTTTGAAGGACGAGTTGGGAGACGGGAGAGTCGGCGTGGGGATGACCGGAGTGGAGCAGGAAGATGAAGACGTTGGCGATGAAGAATAGGACGGAGATGTGGAGGTGGTGGTGGAGGTCCTCCCCAGAATGTCCTCGATGTAGAAGGGGGTCGGGTGTGCCGGCTGAATTGGGGTCGGTGCGTAAAGCGGGACGCTCATGATGCCGATCACCGCTGCTGCGCACTGGATCCAAACTAGGGGAGAGCTTCGCGTCTTTAGTCCCGCAGCCTTCCTCTTTCTATCACAGCAACTTTTTATGAGCCGCGCTAACCTCTGCTCAGCCAGTCCCGAAACACAACGACCAGAGCCTGTTTCCGAGCTGCTCGGGAGACCGTTACACTGTTTTAGTGTCCATCAGGTTGCTGCGGAGCTGCCACTCTGTTCAACTGTTGCTGCTGTTATCTGTCTGCAGCCGAAGGAGGGAGGAGATAAGTGGACGGCCAACTTCCTGCAGGTGGCCGGCGGCCGTTTCTGATTGGCTTGCACGCAGTTCTTAACGAACTCCACAGTGGTCGGATGACAGGAGAGGGGAGATAATTGTGTTTCAGAAGAATCGACGCGACGCAAACAGGTAATCAGAAAACAGACGAATGTAATGGAACAGAGCCGGCGCTGAGAGTAGCTGGGTCTGAAAATGCAAGTACGGGCCCGCTCACACTTCAGCCTCCTCACGGTCACACTCCTAAGAGTGTACACCGCCCATAATGTTTGAGTAAAAGTCACACTCCTACTCAGCTCAAAACTGTTTGCATTTACCCAAAGCACCTCAATCAAAACTTGCATGCAAAATCATATTACTGGATCATGGCCGAATAATGAGTGAACATCCGTTTATTGTTGCAGTATCTGCATACTGCTGTGTCATATATGTATTAGCACAGTGATATGTGTAACTCGGCACAATAAGAAATACGTTTTCACATAAATGAAATATAAGAGCACATGCACTGTTACACAGGAGGAGCGTACAGCGTTTTCGTGACCTTGTCTGTAGCAGTCTCAGATGATTTAATGGTAACTTTGAGGAGATTTTGCATTAGAGCCGGGCTTTCAAAGATAAGATAAGTGTGATTTGAAATGATAGTTCTCACTGGTTTTGCTCCAGGAAGTATCATGTCACAAGTCAGCGGATTGGCCCACGAGGGTAGCTGTCCAACTGTTTAGGTTCTCCCAGCCAGAGATCGGCATCATTGCTTTATGCAAAAAGACATTCCCCGTGGTTTGGCACCACGCTGAAGTGAGACAGTTAGGCAAAGAGCGCGATGATCCACTTGTGTGAATAACATTTCTTTGGCAACATTGTTTTTAAAAATGTTGAACAAATGTTGAATGTCAGATGGAAAACCCACGTGAACAGAGCACAGACAGCACGCAGCGCTGCTTTTATACCCACACACACACCTTTGTGTAGTCAAACGGGCCGCAGCCTTACCTTAACAGTGTAATAGAGGCCGACTGCGATCCACGGCCCCAACGTTGCAGCTCAATCAAGTGGGATTAACTCCTGATTTGAATGTTTGGAGTTTTCCTGTGAAATCCACTGTGGGATGAGATAGCAATAAACGCTCGTGTATGTAACGGCTCACTAAGTGATTGGATGTTAAACAATAACCGGAGACTTCTGCTTTAGTCACAGCGGGGCCCAGCTGCACGCGCGCAGGGCCTCGCGACATTTTATCATCACGCGAGTTCATTAATCGTCGCTGGAAACGGCGACTCGCACCTGGGAGCCGGACGACGGCGTTTATCTGCTCGCTCCCCGAAACCAGCCGCCGGCTCGATTTCCTGGCGCGCGCCCCCGTCTGCCAACTTTCTAACAGCTGTAATTTAGATAAAGTGGAGCAAACAGCGCTGCAAGCAGCCTTAAAGACATCAAAGACATCCACAAAACGGCTAATATTTGGACTGAGACAATCATTGCAGCTCATTGATCCGGCCAGCCTCCCGTGGCGTCAGACTCCGGGCCAAAAACCGCTGATAACTCGAGTGAGCCGCCCCCCGGCAGCTGGCGCCATATATCTGCCATTGTCAGTGCAAGCCACTCAGTCTCCTCCTCACGAGTCAACAGTATCCCGATTATCAAACGCATCGGGATGTGCCCGGCCTTCCTTTGTTCGAGTTTGGAATGACCGAGGAAACGTAACCATGAGAAACGGCACAGAGCATGCGCTATGGAAATGAAGCAGCAGGTGATACTCGGAAAATTAGAATAAGTATAACCATGCATACGCACTCTGTACTTGGTTTGGGCCCCTTTTGCACGAATTACTGCCTCGATGCAGCGTGGCGTGGATGCTATCAGCTGTGGCGCTGCTGAGGTGTTACGGAAGATTGTGGCCACACTTTGCACGATATTTGAATTCCTCGAGTTTCACCTGTGGATGTCTTCATTGTAGTGGGAAGCTTAGAAGCAAAGAAATAACAGTCCACGCGTGAGTTTGGACGAGCCCAGGGGGCTTTTTTACTTAATCATGTGCATCACTGCACTGAGCAGGACTCAAGGAAGACTTTGTAAAAGACATTTTTACAACAGTGAACTAAACCGAGGCAGCCGATAAAAACAAATCAGATCCTAAACTTACAACAAAAACTTCACAGGTGTTCGGTGCCACAGACACTGATCTCGCCGTTCCCTCGCAGCTCCTCGCCGATCGTACGATCAGGTTATTTACTCTTCACAAATCTGTGCAGGTCCAGCAACATGGTAACCTGCTGAGTCTCCTTTGCTCCCGTTTCTCATTATATGACTGTTTGCTTTACAACTTTTAATGTAAGGTGTCATGATGTTCAAACTTTAACTAAAACTGAAGAGTATGAACCAAAAATCTGTCTTTACATGAAAGGAAACCCCTTCCTCTTCCCTCTGCATCCTGGTCCCGGTCAGGTGACTACCTTCTTTGGCTTCGGATGATCCCCCTCCGGGTCTCCCTCTGAGCAGGTCTTCAGCGAGCGCAAGACGTGTTCCAGCGTCCACTGCTCCTCGTGTAAGGCGTGCTCCTCCAGAGTGAACGGACCCTGCTTTGTTCTGACCAGCTCCTTCACATGAGCGCAAGAGGACAGAGCTGCAGCACACAGACAGCGTTACTCAGCAACACGCCGTCGATGGAAAGGTGAAACAGGTGGAAGGCAGTCTCACCTTTTCCCAGGTCATCCACCAAACTTCTGACATAGAACCCACCACCACACTCAATATCTGCAACACGAAGGAAAGCGAAACATTCAGCCAAAGAGGACACAACACCTAAAAGCCTGTTGTGTGATGCAGCGTGTCGAACCCAGAGTGAAGAGAGGAGGCTTGAACTCCTGCAGGGTCAGGCTGTACACCGTGACGGGCCTGGCCGGTTTGGCATCGACCTTGTGACCTTTCTTCAGCAGGACAGACAGACGTTGGCCATCCTTTTTTAATGCCGAGTATCTAAAACGATTATAAGAAAAGAGTTGGTTACAAAATACACACATTTAGCACCAAGAACTGTTTTTATGTGAACTCCATGTATAATGACACAAAGGCACTGCTTCCTGCATCAGTGGGAATCAGCACTGCAGTGAGCAAACAGTGACCTCCAGAGGCTTCATAGGTCACTGCGCTACACTAATAAGACGAAAAACCCTCAAATGTTTAAAGAACTGGACCATTGAGAGGCCTTTCATTCATTCTCCCAGGGGACACGAACGGCATTAAAGGACACACGATCGGTTTACTGCAGCTGGACATTTAGATCTCAGAGCCTCTTCACACAGAACTGGGTCCACACATCACTTCTTAGCCTTTACAACAATTAGTCATTACGGCTCTCTGATCATATCATTAACCTGTAACATGCCATCAAACTGGCTGCACATGCAGAGAAAACTGGTTTCAGTTCAGCCACTTGTTGAAGCCTCTGGCGTCTACTGCAGCGTGTTGTGCGCTCTGCCGTGAAGGCGATTGGCTGCAGACTCCCATCTCTGCAGGGCCTGTGCGCCTCCAGCACACTGGGGCGTGCAGCTGGGATCTCAGCTGACCCTTCTCACCCTGGACTCAGTCTGTTAGACCTGCTCCCCTCAGGCAGGAGGCTCCGGCCCAGTCGCACCAGAACCTCATCATAAGAACAGTTTCTCCTCTGCTGTTGGACACATGAACAGTAACATAAGACTGGTCCCACCCCAAACACATGGCCCCATACTTCTCTGCATCTGTTCCACTTTTGCACTCATGTATATAGTAATCTGCTTAGCATTTTTCATTTTTATGTTTATTTAAGTGTTTGCCTTCATTTCCTAATGTTGGAAAGCTGCTCAACATTTGGCAATAAAACCTTTTCTGATTCTGATCTTTGCTTGTGTAGACTCAAAATGATGACACGGCTAATGTCCCTCAGAAAATGGAAACAGCTTCTCCACACATGGATGTGTAGGCCTACTTTAACAATCACACTCATTTTTGTGGTTCCCTGATTTGAATTTTCCTGCTGCATCAGCCAACCTGGCACATTCCTGGAAGCGTCTGTGATAAAGCTGGTGAACCGTGCAAAGCTGTCATCGCGCCTCTGAGTTCAATTCATGCACCTTCATGTAAGGTAAGCATCGAACCACTGCACCACGGAGCCACTAAATGACTGCAACCCCCAAAAAGGAAGCTCACATGAACCCCACGTTTATGCATCTACCATCAAATCCAACACCATCCCAAACAAGCGCAGTAACAGAGGACGTGAAGTCCTGAGCTGCTGCTCGGAAAGTTTAGGTTTCGTTTTCTGTAAAAGAAGATTTCATCTTAAGAAATAAACGTTTCGTTTGATCTAATTAAAGCTTCAGACGTTTGGATGTTGACTCACAGCGGAGGCACTTGCATGATGTCACCAGTGAAAGCTTTCAGCTTTTCCTCGACGTCCAGCCTGGTTATGTGTTCTAGAAAATGTATGAAAACATGACTCACTGAGAGACAGACGGTAAAGGAGAAACCGAAGTTTGCAGATTATCCTGCTGTGTCGATGGATCTGAAAGATCGAATTTACCAAAACCTTTCTCCAGAGTCACGCTGCCGGTGGCATCAAGAGTGTCTGTTGCTTTTCCAAACTCTCCAACGGCAACATATTTCTGAAAAACACACAGCATGTGTCACGTTTGTGTCACACCAAGTTCATCCACAGTTAACAAGTTACAGGAATCATTCATGCATTTGTCATCGCAGACATCTAAAGTTCACGAGGCGTTCGGGTCTGTTGAGAAGCTGTATTGTATACACAATGTCCTTATCAATAGATTTGCATGTATACTTGTACCTAAAAAAAAGTGCTTCTCTACACACGCAGAGGTTTGTGTTGTGGTTTCTAACACCTCGTTAGTACCTGTTAGATCTGCTACCATGAAAGCAGGAACAGACCAATCAGCACGTATCGACACAATGCTAGAAGTTCATGGGGGAAACAGACTTCACTGTGACACAAACTAAAGGACGCGTCGTTTTATTTGGAACATGTCAGTGTGCATCTGCTAAACCAACATGTTTGGCTTCATCCAGGTGACGACATACGGTAGAGTCAGAGCCTGGCTGTGCTCGTCAGCATGCACAATAAACAACAATCAGACACGCGCAGCAGTGCAGCTCTAACCTGCATTCATGCCTCGCACTTTTCACCAGACGTCAAGGTTTAATGCACATTTTAGTTTAGTTCAAACAGCAGTGAAGCAAACTGACCTTTGACCCAGTCAACATTGTGCTGAGCATTTTGGTGCCGTTCCCAACACCAACAACTGAAACAAAGAGAGTCCAATGATTAAAGTCCTGCTAGCGCCCCCCACAGGTTGAAGTGTTCACTGAACTCACTTTTAATTCATTCATCAAAGTTCACCAAACTCAGAATATACTGAAACATTTATATTTAGTGCTCATCTTCGTGCTTTGTTAAGTTGATAACAACCTTTATTCCCTTCTTCATGACATCATCACCTGGGACTTTGCAAGCAGCAGTGAAGCGGCTGCTTTTCCCTCAGACTGACCCAACATCACCTCAAGGTTCAAGGTTCTTTATTATTTGTCACATGCATAGTTATACAAGTATAACACACAGTGAAATGTAGCTGACTGACTGAACAGCTTTTCTTATGCTTACGGACGAGGTGGAGGCGTGCTCTCGTCTCGCTGTGTTGCGGGGCGCAAATCAGACAACACGGCATCGTGCTGCAGGATGTTGTAGCAGCCATGCTGGTTAAGAGCCGTCTTCCTTGGGCGAGACGCTTCACCCGTTGCCTACTGGTGGTGGTCAGAGGGCCCAGTGGCGCCAGTGTCCGGCAGCCTCGCCTCTGTCAGTGCGCCCCAGGGTGGCTGTGGCTACAATGTAGCTGCCATCACCAGTGTGTGAATGTGTGGATGACTGGATGTGTAAAGCGCTTTGGGGTCCTTAGGGACTAGAAAAGCGCTGTACAAATACAGACCATTTAATTCAACCACAGTGAATTAATTTTTCCTAAAATTATGGGTGTGGCCACTTTGCCAGACGTACCAGCACAATCAGCAGGGTTGTCTGGCAGGTTCATCTCTGCTAACTGGAGTCAATGGACCGGCCTCCTGCACTTTTAGCTGCATAGGTGCTTTATAAAACACTTTAATAAAGACAAGAACTACAGTTGGGCTCATAGGTTATAAGGAAAATCGAGTCCTATGATATCATTGTTCAACGACAGTGGTTTAACTTGCATTTGAAGGAGGCCATCGTTGATTTAAAAAGCACAAAAACAAAATACAGCTATCAGAGAGCAAATTACCAATGTAGTCCATTCTTAAAAAGATGGAAGCACGGGCCGCCCAGAAACACCTAAAGGCCCAAAAAACACTGAAGAAAATTTAAATGAATTCTTCATTTGAAGAAATAAAAATCCTGACAAAACATCGACTCAAGTCCCAAAAACAGTTGAAGAGCTCGGCCTGTCATTGTTAAAACCTACACCATGGTGCAAACCACTGGTTACACTAAAGACCAAGAAGGCCGGACTGCATCTGCCAGGAAACATTTAAAAGTCACAGTTCTGGAGAAAAAAATCCCACGTTGTCAGGTGAAACTGAGATAAATTTGTACAAAAACGATGGCAAGACAAAAAGTATCCAGAAGGAACTGAAGCATTATCTGTCAAACATGCTGGAAGCAGCATTATGGGCTTGTATGGCTGCCAGTGGAACTGTGCCACTTAAAGATGGTGTGACTGCTGACAAAGCAGCTCAGAGTTAGACAACCTGGGACAGCCTGTTCTACACTGCAGAAATGCAGGAAAAACACCTGATAGATCTAACGAGGTGCCCATAGACACTGAAGCTGTTTCCACTGGCACCTTGATGGAAGTGAGAGAGAAGGAAAGACAGGAGTGTGGAGGTGCTGCCTGAACATCATCTGTGATATCAGTACACCTCTCCAAGGTTGTGTTAAAAGTCCACCGGCCTCGCTCCTACACAGGTGGGTCATCTGGACCATTCCACTCTTCATAGAGGATGACGGGCCAGCACCAGGGGTACACTGCTTATGAGGAACATAGCTACATATCAAAACAATAAGAAGATCAGATTTCATGACTTTACTATATTTTATCCATAGAAAAACAGCAAGCATGTTGTCATAGAAAATGCAGGAGTCACGATGTCGCGGACTTTCCCAGGACACGCGTGGGTAGAAAAATGTGCAAAAGAAAAGAAAATGCACCTGTTACAGAAAAATGTTAAAGTCTTGAAAAAACAACTTCTAGACAAACGACAGTGTACGTCTCAGGGATTTGAGATTGTTATCAACATAAATCTATTTGATCTTAACTCTGTATAAAACGCCCCCAGACATGCATGACTGGAGCAGCCCTGGAGGTCGGGCCCTGCCGGTGCTTTACCGATGCACCCTGCCGGTGCACCCTCCAGTAAACACGGAGGGTGGGACTGACCCCCTCTCCCCCCAGGGCAGGAATGACAACAGTCGCGCGTGGCCCAGCACCGGGACGTGAGCGCTAGCCTAGCCGCTTACCCAGCACCCCGCTGGCAGCGCTGTCCAGCGTCCCTCCGTGTCCCATCTTCAGGCTCTGGTTCTTCCTCTTCCGCGGGTTTGGATTTTTGACTCCCGCCTCTGAAAGATAAAGCGACACAAACGGTTTACGGTCAGCTTTCCGCAAACACCGGGCTGGACGTCCTGCTGCTGTTTGGTCCCGTTACCCTTGAGCAAAGCTTCCTTGAGTACATTTAACACGTCCGCGGAGGTCGGCCCTTGTTTTTTATATATCGCAAACAATCCGTTTAACGCCTGTAGTTGCGACAAAGAACTAGTTATCGCAGGGACGGTGTTACTGACGCTCCCGGACATGCTCGTTTCTCTTTTCTTTGGCTAATGTCCATCTTCTTCTTTTACCCTCAGTGGCAACTATGCGACCCGTTGTTGTCTTTACTGCCCCCTGCTGGTTGAGCAAACACTCCGTCTTCCTTCTGCATGAATAACATTATTAAACAACACGACGCTTAACAGCCTTCTGTTGTTGACGATCTGTTTAAGCAGTATTATAGGCAGTCTTCGCCCATCCTCACACAGATCAGGCCTGATAAAAACCAACAAACAGTTAGATAAATAAAGATTTTTTCGAAACTACGTTGACCAAAATGCTTTGCGCCAAACACTTCCTAGTTACTCTGTGCCCTGGTTTCCTTCTTCTGTCAGCTGGTCGAGCTACGACAACAATAACTGTCAGGACGACAGTTTTGGTGGAGGTCTGTGTTTTTATCTTAACCTGTAATTATTATTTTGATCGCTAGTCACGACATCCGGTTTAAACGCCTCCTTACTCTGATCATCGGTTGAAGATTTGATTGTCCCGCGCGAGCCTCTGACTCGCGTGGAGATAGCTCCTCGCGTCACTTTCATTCAAAACTGGCTGCTCAGCGTGGCTCTGCCTGTTACAAGCTACCATGTAAAATACACGTCAGTCCGCTCTAAATGCACACAGCTGTGCGGGCTGGTCGCTGCAGTGGTTACAGTTGAGTCAGTGTCGTGTGATCGTCAATTCTTTCTTAAATTCAGCAAAAGCTCGGCGTTTTCGTTATTGATTAATGCGTTTATCTTTGATGCAAAGAAAATCAACAGCACATGTATAGATAGCAGCAGTAGCAACTTTTGTCTCTCCTTCTTTTCACCAGTTGGTCTGAGGACGGAAAGCTCTGCTCGTCAGATGATCAGGAGTCTGCAGAGCCTGGATGGAGGATTTCAGGCGGATATACCTCCGTCTGTGTAAGGAGGGAGGCGTGGAGCCTCAGGAGGGTGTTGTAGCTCAGCTCCAGGAGAGCAGGTCTGCTCAGGGCTCCAGACTGGACCTGAGTGGACAGAGCCTGTCTGCAGATACCTGCTCAGTGCTGGCTAAGGCCTTCCATAAGGATACTGTCTTTACTGAGGTGTCACTCAGTGACTGCATGCTCAGCGAGGAGGGTGCGTGAGGACAGTCTTTATGTAATGTGGAGAATTATACAGTATGTGCAAGTGTATGGTGCTCGTTGATGTCAACGATGCAGTGAGGTGGCCCTGCCCGAGTCACTCTGCTGCGGCACGTCTATTTAACGTACTTTAGTCAGTCTGATGATTGATAAAACTATCAGAGCGAGTGTGTTAGGCTACATATCACACAGATGCTGTCAACAAAGTCCTTTGGTTCTGATCCTGAACACATCTTCACATTTACAGAGTTTTCTCTGCTTGAATTAGAAGGATAAATGCAAGCAGTCTTTTTTAAATGCAACAAACAAACAGAGAAATGGAGCACATTCATATAGATCTCTTTTCTCATTAGCATAATAAACCACATTTGCTGCTCTGGTAAATATTGTGACTCAGGATGTGTTAGTCACTGTGCTGTGTGTGACTCTCAGGTGCCAGAGTGCTCCTCAGTGGACTGTTTGACAACACGACTGTCAAAGTCCTGGATCTGAAGGTACCAGCTCCCAAATTAGACTCTCCACACACGGTGACACTAGTTTTATCTTATTGCACAATGTCTGTGTGTCCTTAGGTTGTGTTTTTATTGTTCACAGGGGAATAACCTGAGATCATCAGGAGCTGAGGTGCTGGGACAGTTGTTGGCACAAAACAAGACGCTGCGCAGGTAAGACTCATGCTTTTCCTGTCTGTGTGCCATTTCATTTCTTTCCCTTATGGAGGTTAATAGTTGTGTAGCACCGGTTTACAACTACAGATCGTAAGCTGTCTTTTAACAGCGGGAGACCTGTGAAAGCCCACAGGCTGAGTGTAGAGACACGCAGACACTTTAGTGATCACACAGAATATTTAGTAGTTGAGTTAACCACACAAAAACCGCTGTAGTCACTTCTGTTTTTGGTGAGAAACACTCTGACACTTTGTATTTCACCACAAATGAGTTTCAATCAAACAACCAAGATGTGAACAAAAATATTGCATTTGTGGGAATTAAAGCGATTTTCAAACACCTGACATGAAAGTAAGAGCAGACAGCCTGTAGTGTGGGACATCATACTGAAAACAAAACAAACCCATCAGAGAGACAGCAGAAACGTGACCCAGTCGTATCACGCATTTCTGATCATTGCAGGAACCTGTCAGCACATAGTGTGAGCACTGAAGAGTGTCCCTAATTAACTGGCAGTGTTTGGTTTTTGCAGGCTGGTGCTGGAGTGGAATGCGTTGGGCGTGTGGGACGAAGCTTTCTCGCTCTTCTGCAGCGGTTTAGTTTCCAACTGCGCGCTGACGCAGCTGGACCTGCGCAACAATCAAATCAACCACCATGGAGCGTCGGCGCTCGCTCTGGCACTCAAACGCAACAGCACACTGGAAGTTCTAGGTGACTCTAACTGGTTAACGTCATGTACCGTGTTGTTCGGTAGAGAACAGCTTTTAAGAGCAGCCTCCGTCGTATGGCAGCATCATAAGTTTAGGTTGTAGAGGCTGCTGTTGTCATCAGCACATGGTCCATGCTAACTCCTCTTACCTCTCTCAGATCTGAGGTGGAACAATATTGGTCTGCTGGGAGGCAGGTCCATGCTGGAGGCACTTCAGAACAACAAGAGCATAGTGCAGCTGGAGATGGCTGGGAACAACATTCCCAGTGACACGCTGAAAGCTCTCGGTAAGTCCTACCTGAGGTCGTAACGCTAGCAGTATGGCTTCGTTAGCGTTACTATAACATGGTCACGCTGAGAGCCATCTTTACCTTTCAGAGCAGGCCACAGGGCACAACTCAGACAGGCGGTCCACCCTGAGGGAGAGTCGCAGCCGCACACAGGTCCTCAGCAAGGAGATTCAAACACTGAAGGAGGAGAAGGGCCGGCAGGTAACCTCGCATTCCCGAACTGCAGACACCACAGGTCAGCCATTCACCTCCAAGAAACATTTCTCCCAGAGAAGCGATCAGAAGTCTACAACCTGTCTGAATACGGGACTTCTGATCCTCCCAGCACTTGCACCACCAGTAGGAAATCCCAGTGCATGCACTCTTGTAGCTATAGCCCACTGTGGTTACAGATCCACAGACCACAGGATGGATTCTGTAAAGGTTTATTTTCTGTGTAGTGATGCACCTTTATTTACTTTTCCAAAGAGACAAATGCAAACAGATCAATGTCAAAAAGCAATTTGCACTCGAGAGGTGAGTGCAGCTGTTTCTCATCACGTAGTGGACACACAGCCTAGTTCCAGCTCAGTGTCCATACCAAAGTGAATCCCATAAATAGCCAAGACACACATATCGGTACAAATCAGGTTAACGTTTGGACTAAGCTGATAACGGTGGAGCGAGGGTTGAGGGAGTCTGATATCTTCACGGTTGTCTACACAAATTTGTAACGTGTAGTCAGATATTTCTGTGAGTCATAATGAACCACAGTAATGTCCAGATAACCTACTCAGATTAAATACAGTTTTTTATTTCTAACTTTTGTTTCAGTTCCTGAGCCTGATGGAGACCATAGACAGGCAGAGGGACGAGATGGGGCGCTCCAGTAGGTGAGCGGTGACTCTGTGGCCATTGGCCAATAGCCTGGAAGATGGTGTGTGGGGACACCTGCATCCTCTTATGATTCTGTGACTTTCTCTCTGTCATCAGGTCAACCTCCAGTCAGATCGGCCAACTCCAGGAAGCTCTGAACGAGAGAAAGTCCGCTGTCAACTCTCTCACCGCAAAGTAATCGTTTCCTCCTCCATCAGTCCTCGTCCAGCAAACAGCTGTGTGAGAAGACAGCTGCTCGTATATGTGGCTGCTGCAGTCATACAAGAAGAAAGCACGAGGATCACTTTATATCAGGAGACTTGGCACTCAAAAAAATGCTGAAATCCACGGAGAGTTCTAAGCCCCTCCCCCAGTTAGCCAGTCGTGTCGTGCTGCTGCGTGTGAACAATAGGTTGTAATGCTGTCAAACTGTACGTGTGCCCAGCAGGTGTGGAGTAACGTGTCACAGGAAAGCTCTTCACATAAACTTTGTTACAGAGTCACAGAACGTTGTTTGTTTTTGACGTGTGGGTTTGAGTCCCACTGAGCACTGAAGTGATCGTTGTCCAAATAACTGCCTGGATTTCGTTTACAATCTAGCAGAAACGCAGGGTTCTGACTTACTTCAAGGTCACAGCTTTCAAATGCTGTGGATACATCTGGAAAAACACAGCACATGCAAAAATGCCCCCAGACATCTTGCAACTGAAGGATTTTTGCATGAAGCCACGGCCAAAAAAGTCAGCAAGCTGAGGAGAGCGGTGGACAGTTATGCAAAAGGCAGAGGAGTTATTTCTGCCAGCAGAGAACAAGAGAAACAAGAGGGAGTCCAGCCCTCCTCTCCTTCTAACCAACACCTTTATTATGAGCCACTCTGCAAACGCAGAAGCTCTGATGCGTTAGGACACTGGGATGATCGATGACGATTATGGTTTCCAGTATCCCAACATGATAGCAGTTCTTTGTTTGTCCTATTTTCATGACAGCGATGTCATTCTGAGGAAGTTTGCAGGAAAGTCTCAAGACTTGGCACAGACGTCAGTTTGGACAAAGGATTAGCTGATTCGAGTTTGGTAGTCAGAGATTAAAGATCGGTGTAACCGGGGCCTCAAACATGCGTTTAACAGCATCATCTGTTGTTGTGCAGGCTGCAGATGACAGAAGCTGCCCTCGCACTCTCTGAGCAGAAAAACCAAAACATGGGAGAGCTGCTGTCTCGACTGAAAGCTGAGAAAGAAGAACAGAGGGAACAACACAGCAAAGCGAGGAAGAAAGAGCACGAGGTACAGAGTGATGGCAGCTTTACCTTTCAATGGTAGGACACTCATAAACAAGCTGAAACACATGACCGGCATGTACATGCTACGTGGCCGATGAGCTCACAGAGTCAGCAGACATCATGCAGAACAGATGGTGTTATAGTGCTGCTGAAAGCCCAACAATGCCGTCAGCTTTCTTTTTTCGCAGTAATGTTCAGTGACCATAGAGACAAAAAGGAGGTTTGACACTGGTTTGTGAGGAATAATGGATCCAGTCCTGCTTTAAAAGTGGCTGCATGACCACATCACATAGAGACAATGGAGCCGAGAGCCTGAGGTGGAGAGAGTCAGCTGCTTCTGCTGGTGAGAATAAACAGTGATGATGTTTGCTGCTCACAAAACAGCAAGACAGTGGCTCCTCTTCCTAAGGTGGCTGAGGAGGACTGGCACAGACGGACATATCATTTGATTTGATTTGATTGAATCTTTATTTTGAACATGTTGAAAAAGTACAACAAAATAGAATTAAAAGAGACAAATGAACAAAGCAAAACAAAAGGAAAACGAGCAACCACAACTCCAAATAACGTTCATGTTCAAAAAGGAGCAGGAAGAAGCTTATTTAATCCCACCCCTCTCCCACTATCTAGTATCAATAGACTACAGAAATACCTCCTTGCATTATATGTCATGTGTATTTTTTTTATTCTTATTCTTTTATTTATATATATATATATATATATATATATATATATATATATATATAAATAAATAAAAGAATAAGAATAAAAAAAAATACACATGACATATAATGTGTGTGTCTGTGTGTCTGTGTGACGTGTGTGTGACGTGTGTGTGTGTGACGTGTGTGTGACGTGTGTGGCGTGCGTGTGCGTGTGTGTGTGTGACGTGCGTGTGTGACGTGTGTGTGTGTGTGTGTGTGTGTGTGTGTGTGTTACTGTCACCTCTTCTCCGTCCTTCTGTAGGACGCTGTACTGAGACAGGGAAAACTCCTCAGAGACATCCAGAGCCTGACAGACACCAACGGTCAGCTGAAGAATAACGTACGAGGCCTGTCTTTTCACATCATTTGCACTTTGGTATTTGCACTGTGAGCACTCTGGGATGACGGTGTGTGTGTTAGGTGGAGGAGATGGAGCGCAGGTGTAAGTCTCAGCAGCAGCTGATCTTTGAGCTGAAGCAGGAGCTGACCACCAGCACAGCTGAGCTCAAGCTGCGACTAGCACAGGCTGAAGGTAACGTTATCAGCTATGAACATATAAAGTCCTTTTGTAATGTGAACGGCAGCAGAGATTTCCTGTGTGTCTGACAGACCGTTTGGAATCAGAGAAGCGACGGTCCAAGCAAGCCCTGGATGACATGGACGGTCTCCGGCAGAAAGAGGTGTGCTGTTGGGTGGCACACAGCGCCACGTAGAGGAATCAAAATAAGAGCAAAATGTTTTAATAGATGGGGTCATTTTAACAACATCAGTTACTGAAAGTTTATGTTCCTGTGAAGGTGGAGCATATAAACCGACATCTGGAAGAAAGTGAGCGGGCCCTGCAGGATCGCATTTTCAAACTGGAGGGACAGCGGATACAACTGGAGGAGGTCCGAGCTCGCACCACTCTAACTGCAACGCAACATACAAGTATTTATGTTTACCACAATCAAAGGGATGCGTGTTACATCGCCCAAATCTGTGACGGAGGAACTTGGCATACCACATAAGATACACTCTTGTATCATCTGGCTTCATGGACAGATAGAGCTGGGTGTCATCTGCATAGCAGTGTAAATGTATGCTATGTCTTCTAATGATGCTGCCTAAGGGAAGCATGTATAATGTAAACAGAATTGGTCCTAGCACTGAACCCTGTGGAACTCCATAATTAACCTCAGTGTGTGAAGAGGACTCTCCATTTACATGCACAAACTGGAGTCTATTAGATAGATATGATACAAACCACTGCAGCACAGTACCTGTAATACCTACAGCATGTTCTAATCGCTCTAATAGGATATTATGGTCGACAGTATCGAACGGATCCAAAACTGGAGTGTCTCTGATTTTGATCTGTCATATTGTGAATGGAAGATATATACATTACCTGAAGTAGTGACACATCCAGGGATGTACGAGCTTTAACACAGAGCCTGAATTTAATTTTGTTTCTTTACTATATTTAAGGTTCAGTGAGTCTCTGTTTATTTAAGGATTGAAGGGTCAACTTTCCCTAACTGTATATTCCAGACAGTTATTCAAATCCACAAGCAAACATCTCTTTGGCACCAGGGAATTTCCCAGTTATCAGGCCAAACTGAAGGTGACTGTAGAGAGCATGGGACACCTTGGTACTGCAGAGGACAATGATAAAACCACAGCTGCTGCACACAGTTTAATAAAACAGTTTCCCTGTAATCTGGGAGCATTTCTACAGAATGAATGACAGTGAAGTGGAACTCTTAATCCTACACCCAGAGTGGGAGTTAACGAATCACCCCGAATGTGTTTCTCATGATAATCTGTCGTCTCATCTGTTCCAGGAACTGAGTAAAGCTAAAGCAGCGTTTGTGGCAGAAAGGGCCCAGGCAGAGGAGGAGCTGGGAAGAGTGCGAGCCCAAGTGCGTTTGGAAGAGGTGAGTTCAAACTTTGGTCACTTACCGACTCACAACCTAAGTTTTCAAAGGTGGTGAGTGGAGAACGAGCATCTCCACTCCGGTGGCCGTACTTTTCTTTCTCCACCCACCACTTTGTCTTTGACTAGCAGGACGAGTCATTTACTCAGAGCTCTGAGGAAAAGCAGAGCGTGGCTGAACCCCACCGACCCAACTGTCATCATGCTGTCAGTGTGTGTGTGTGTGTGTGTGTGTGTGTGAGTGAATCTCTAAATCTAAATCATCCTTAAAATGACCTCAGTCCTTAAATTAATGAAAATGTTCTAAGCTGAGTAAAAACGTCTTTTTGCTTTGACCTGCAGTGACCCTGCAGTCACAGCATCAGGCAGAGACGAATGAATCATTGCTCCACGTGATCATTCCTCATGAATGGGTTAAATGCAAACTGCACCATATTTTATTTAATATATGAATATTTTGACGTACAGTGAGCACAAGCTCGCTGAAGTGGCAAAGACAAAGAAACCTGGGGAGGCAAACTGACTCCACAGGCTCCTCTGTAGAATAAACGCTCTCTCCTTTAGTTACACAGATTTGTTGGTTTATCACACAACTGATCAGAAAATCAATATGGGCAACGTATTGGGATTGCATCATATTGTAAGTTTCCCTAATGTTAAAAAGCACTGTCACCTGTAATAGCTGGACTCTAATACCTGAGAAAGACCCTCCACAGCATTTCCTTCTGTGTTGATTCCTCTGAGCAGCAGGAGCACGCGTCGTCCTTGGAGGAGAAGCTGCGCTCGGTGCGTTCATCCCTGCAGGAGGTCCAGCTGCACTGTTCCCAGCAGAAACAGACCATCTCTGAGCTGCAGGCCAAGAACAGCCAGCAGAGCATCGAGATGGACGGACTACGACGCAGGATAGAGGAGCTGCAGCAGGTCAGGATGCACCAGCTGCCTGTTGTACAAACACCACTCCCACTGTAGCTCCTGTATCTACAGCAGAGTTTGGGCCTAGAACAGGTTTCAGCTGCCACACCTCTAACTCCCACCAGCAGAGGTGGCTAAAGTACACACAGTGTTTCCATACTTGTGTTAAACGTTACTCAGTAACAGTGAAACAGTACAGGCTCTGAAACGTACTCAGAGTAGGACATTACTGCCAGATGCTTTTGTGGAGAGCTAACTGAAGCTCATGCTCTGTTATCATTACAATCAAATAATATTAGCACATAAAAGTAAAACCTCTGCCTCCACATCTAAACAGAGAAATGAGCACTAGAGGTGGGTCTTTATAATCGATTCATCGATTAAAATCGATTCTGGCTTGGATAACGTGATATCAATTCATTAAAATCCTGAATCAATTTTTAAATATAAATTTATTTTTGCCCGAAACGCCAGAATCTCAGGTTAAACCTCACAACATTTCAACCACCAAACAGCTAAAACAGTGAATGAGAGCAGGAACAGGCTTCTGCACAGAGACGTAAACGCGATGTGACTTTCTCACCGACGGCACGGTCGGGGCTGAAAGCCGACAGCTCGCTGATTCTGATGTTTCGGCGGGTCGAGCTTTGTGTTCACGCCCTTTTTGAGCTGATTCTAAAGCTGTTGGTTTGATCTCTCTCCAAACATTATTGACCGAACCAGCAGCAAAAGAAGATCCAAACTACGCTTCACATAAACGACAACAACTCGGACTTTTGCTGTTTTGCTTCCACCAGGATAAAATCTCACTTCATGCACAGCTCTCTCTCTCTCTCTCTCTGTCTGTAGTTTCCCGTCTAAAAAGCTGTTTTCTGCATTATTCGTTTGCTTATTGCACAAGTTGTTTACAGGCTGTTTTTTTTCCTTTTACTTACTTCCGACAAGAAAGCCTCATTTCTGCTCTTCCATGGGCTCCTGAACTTATTTAAAATTATGCAAAATTGCAAAACGCTCAGCTGTGTCTGTAATAAAACTGCTGTAACTTTGCTCTGCTTCACGTCAGCAGCATCAGGTCATGTTCATATAGGGCTGCTCAATTAATCGAATTTTAATCACGATTACGATCTGGGCTTTCAACGATCATTAAAAATGACTGAGCCGATTATTAGCCCCTCCCTCATTTATCCGCGACACCTTAAAGGCCGGTCCGTGAAAATATTGCATAAACCGTCCGTGGCGCAAAAAAGGTTGGAGACCGCTGATTAAGAGGACCCGAGGGAAGCTCGGAAAGCTAAGCAGAAGTTATTTGGAGAGGAGAGTGACTGCCGCTGGTTGAAAAGAGAGGTAAAAAAACTTCAGTGGTGTTGCACACTATGTTATATTATTTTTTAAAGTCATTGTTAACCCTTTAAAGCCGGTCAGAGCAGCACGCTCCGTGTTGTGTAACTATTTTTAAATCCCTGTAGAACCGGAACCGTGTAAGCTAGCACAATAATTTGTTTTGCATATGAAACCGGAGGAGTTGTACTTACATCTGATGCCATCAGCTTGTCCTCGGTCACGGTTTCCTTCCACATAAATTGCATAAAAAGCGCTTGCAGGAACAAAAACATAATATTCCAGAAACACGCTTTGCCGATCCATCAGCTGTTCGTAACACTTCCCACAGTGAAACAGACGTCAGCGCGAACTGTCGCATGTCCGCCATTTCCTGGCCGAAACCGGAAGTGACGTCATTTTCGCGGAAATTGTAGTTTTTTACTCGTAGGTCTTAAAAGCCTATACTGGTCATGTTTGACCTTTCTGAATAGTTTCTGTGATGCTTAGAACTCGAATTCCACAGCTGGAAATAGTTTATTTTGATGCACCTGCTGTTTTCTTTGCAAATTTGCATCATAGGATTGTTTTTTGTTTTTCCTGCAGTATATAAAAATTGCTGTATCTCCAAAATAAAACTATGAAGACACTCAAAATAAGTTTCCTGTTGTTGTAAACTATTTTTTGCAACTTTTTTGTATTTAAAGTTTTGAGGGATAAACCCTTAAATTTCTCCAAGTAGAAATATATGTAAAAAAAAAACAAAAACGATTTTCAATTTTTTTGTAGTTTATTGCACTTTTTTGCAATTAATGTAGTTACTATGGACTTAATGCATACATATTATTAAAATATGGGCTATAACAGTTGTATAGCAACTTGAAATGCTCCCACAAATGGCACTACAACATGTAAAAAAATAATATAAGCTCTGGCGGACTTGGTTCTATGGTCGGTCTTAAAGGGTTAAATAAATATCGTCAAATAATCGCGATCTCAATTTCAGTGAAAATAATCGTGATTATCATTTTTGCCATAATCGAGCAGCCCTATGTTCATATGTTGATTAATGGTTTTCTTTCGTTTTTGATCTACTGCAGAATATTTTACGGTCATCGGCTATAAAAAACCAGGCCAGGAAAATCTCCTTCATGCTTTTCTGTGTTTTATCCTCAGTCACTTTGACACAAAGGCCTCTGCTGTGATGCTCACACCTTTGATAAAGTCTCACAAGTGTCAGCTTTCTTTTGATAGATATAAAAACATGGAAATGTACTGATGCATGACCTGGATTATAATATTTCTGACTGTCTGAGGCAAAATTTCCCCGATTCCAATAGAATAGAATTGAATCAAATCGTGGATCGAATCGATTCTAGAAATCAGTGATGATACCCAGCCCTAACGAGTCCAGTCGGGGTCAAAGACTGGCAGTACTGGCTCCATGTTGCTGTTGTGAGCTGCAGCAGGTCTTCTTTGTCTGCAGGCTGTGATCAGCTGACCTGTGCCGCTGCTGCTCTGAGGTTTACTGCTCTTTGATTTGATCTAACACAAGCTATCTTGACTGATTTGCTCTGCCTTCATGCACACTCCTCTGCTGCAGTGCTAGCTTGATGCTGAAGCACTGCAACCACCATGTTTGGACATCTACACCAAAATTGCCATTCTGGACCATTGCACCTACTTTAATACCCGAGCATAGCTCCATAAATGATACATCAATGTTATGATTTTGTCTCCTTCATTTCTTTGTAGGCAGTAAACCTCGGTGATGCTAGATATACAGCTAGCTTGTGTCAACAGGAAACCAGAAGACAGGAGCAGCCCTGAAAGCACAGCTACCATAGTGTTGGCTGCATACAGCCAAGCATCTGTGCAGGCTGGTGACTGATGTAGCAGACCGAACCAAAGGCCACATATAGGGGTGTTGAACTCCAGGCATCGAGGGCTGGTGTCCTGCAGGTTTTAGATCTCACCCTGGGTCAACACGCCTGAATCTAATGATGAGTTCATTACCAGGCCTCTGGAGAACCTCTGGACATGTTGAGGTCATTTAGCCATTTAAATCAGCTGTGTTGGATCGAGGACGCATCTAAAAGCTGCAGGACACCGGCCCTCGAGGCCTGGAGTTCGAGACCCCTGCTCCACACAGAAAGGCCCGGCCAGGAGGTGGAATCGAACTCTGTGAAGCAGCAGCGCTAACCACTGCACCACCGTGCTTATGAATGAATGAAAGTAACCTATCAGCAAAGTGCTACTTATATTCATTCATGAGTCCGTTTCAGAGGCATGTGGTCTGTAAACACTGTGACGTGGACCTCCAGTGACACTGTGAGGAAGCCTGCAGGAACTTTTGTCCTGTAACAGTAAACAGTCTGCCTTCTTTCATCTGAACAGCATTGTCTAAAGTAGGGAAGCTCCTGACTCGCAGTGGAGCTGAAAATAAAGAAAAGATTTCTGACTGATTCCTTGTCCTGAATCCAGAATGCAGCACCAAGAGCTGTGGAAGAGAAGTTGTTTCCACACATAGAAAGAATTTTTTCATTGGCTTTGAATTGTTCTAAAATTTAAATAAAATCTAAAAAGAGAAATAACTGAAATTGAATTGAATTAAAGATGTTGGAGCAGGGACAAATCTGTACACTGACTCGAACAGTTACTGTCAGAGCCTGAAACGCTGAAGTAAATTGGCCTAATCTGAAGTGATAAATGAGGGGTGCTGTGCTCTTACAGGAGCTGTGCTGCAAAGACCAGGAGAAGGTGGCTGAGGTGAGCCGGGTGAGGGTGGAGCTGCAGGAGCAGATTGGACATCTCCAGGCAGAGAGGACGGCACAGGGAGCACTTAAAGAAAAGATCAGCGCTCTGGAAAGAGAGCTTAAAGGTTCGCCGTCCGCTTTTGTTCCGGTTACTTTTAAACTTTACATAAACTTTGCGTCTTTGTGCCAGGACTGTCTGGAAGCAACAGTGTGACTTGATTCTGTGCTGCTCTCTTTCATGCTGTTCTCTCTCCGGTTTGCCCTCTTGTAGTGCTGAGTAGTAACCACAGGGAGGCTCTTCTGGACAAAGAGAGCGAGATGTCTTCCATGTTGGAGAAGCTGCGGCTGAAGGAGGCAGAGATCCATAGGATTAGGGAGGATGAGGCCAACAGAGCCAGCTATTTGCAGAGTGCCGTCCTCTCGTACATTCACGGTTCTCCTCTGGGACACCACAGCAGCCTCCAGAAATGAGCCAGCAGGGCCTCTCTCAGGGCTCCCGCACTGGGCAGGACCAGGCATAGCTCCACAGAGCTGAAGAATATTCTGACGTGGACGATCAGTGCTCAGCAAATAATAACCATACCTAACATAATGTTAAAAATGACAAATCTCATCAGGACGTGCTCAGTTCAATGGTGTGCTACTTTCTTTTTTTATTGCTACTTTTAATAAATACACAGCGCACTTTAAGTGCCAACACTTTCCACACGTTCCAGTGAGTGTAGTAGAAAGCAACAAGGTTTTCACATGATGAAAAATAAGAATCGGCTGTGCATTTGTAAAAGGAACTATGGCTTCACTGAATGATGGAGCGAATGGATTTACAGTGGCTGAGGGGAAGAAGAGAGAGCTGTCTGAATAAATACCGATTTCAAAAACTTCTAACAGTCCAGAGGCTGCAAGGCAGCCATCAAACATCTGCAGATGTTTCACAGTCACACAGCTGTTCACACACATCCAGCACATGGTGACTATGACCTTCCACATGTGAAGGTCAGCGCTGCTGAAGGAGTCCTGTGATCAGAACCTGGTCTTGTGTCATAAATTTCCATTTTTATGTCCTTCGCTCACACAGTACACGTGATAAACTGTACTTAGCTTTCACTGCAAGCCAGCGTCATTTCTGCCACATTTATCCAGTTTGAGTAAACGTACATGTTTACAGTCAAAATGATATTTGGTTCAGATATGCCTTAATATTGTATACTACAGAGTAGACACTGATGCAGAGCAGGACACCTGCTGTTTTTACATTTTATAATGAAAGTCCAAATAAAGCTGTTGTGTTTCAGGTCTGCTATCAGTGACAAACCAGCGTTGCGTTGTTTTGTGTTAATGCATTGTGCTTGATCTGGATTATTCTAACAGATAAGGTTACAGTAGTGATGGTGTGGCGTGTTGTTGGGGTGGGGATGCATGAGGTCACTAGTATTGAAACTGCAGCCAAAGATCATTAACTGCCAAGATGGTTCAGGCACAAGCTTGTGGAGCTTTAACGTAAAGCTGCTGCGCTGCTGAAATTCGTATCCAGGGGATCGGGTCCTTTAAGATTTCTTTTTAATGCGTTGAAACTTTCATCAATTGAAAGTTTCCACTTTCAACAAGGAAACTTGTTCAAGACAAATTTCTTTTGGATCGAGTATATCGAATATGATCGATTCTAAACGTTTCCACAATCTGGCGATTAAGTGCGTTTCTGAATATGTCTGAAGGCAGCGAACACACAACAACTTGTGCGTCTCACGAGGCTTAGCTCGGGACCGTCCGACGGGTTAAACTAAATACCGTTGTGCTCAGTCACGTGGATCGCCCTGTACTAGCTGTCTTTATAACTTAACGTTGTCGATGTAACGTAAGCAGCATCGCTGGTAGCATGTAGCGATGGCGGAAGTGATCGGAGCGAGCCATCTCTTCGTCTACTGGCGTTCTTCTGTTCCGCCTCTGTCCCTTTAAGAACGCTCGGCACTTCTCGGAGACTGTCGTAACTGCTCGTCATCGACCCTTTTCACTGCGGCTCCATCGCTGAGCGGACTGGCCCGCTGTTCTCGTACGAGACCTCAGCGCTTACTGTCGGATCGGTGAACTCCCAGCGCCGGCTCCCTGAAAGCCTCCAGCTGCTGTCCAAATGCAGGCGATTAAGTGTGTGGTGGTCGGCGACGGGTAAGAGCACGCTCACAGAAACGGCACATTTGTCATGTGGGGTTCAGTGATGCATCCACTGATGGATGGATGATGGGAGGATGCTATGTAGTGAAAAGGGGCTGGGGCTCGGCGATCCGTCGGCCGCCTCTCTTTCTCAGATACAGCTCCACGGGCATCTGCATGTGATCACGTCTTCATCCAGCGCAAAGGCAGGAGCCGAGCATCGAGATGCTGCGGGAACACCTACACGCCTGGTAGGCCATTGAAGGCGGGCTGAAGTGCTGATGCACGCTAAGGAATTTGTGGCCCTGTCAGTGGCAAGCAGCAGGCCCCGCTGCCCTAATTCTGCTCCTACTGCATCCAGATCCCACCCAGCGGCATGTGCACTGGAGTCTGCTGCGAGAGTGCGCCGCGCCGTTTGGAAATGCTAATATGATTAGTGGTCGCTGATTAAAGCCACCGGCACTCCTATCAGTTCTTACAAACATCAGGAGCGGCCAAAGGTCTTTTTTATCATCAAAGGCAAAATGGGAAAATAAAAGAATGCTGAGTGCTGCTGTCTGCACACACTGTGTTTACAGCACGGTGCTGTGTGCAGACACACGGAGCCGTCCAACCTACGAGCTCAGTTTACCTTTCAAGTCGAGAAGCCCTCGCCTGCCTCCAGAGGGAGCTGGGGCCGCTCGATCCCTGCAGGAGTCCTAGTCTCACTTCTTATTGGTCATTACTGAGATCACACTTCTTTAACACGCATTCAGCAACTTTTAAAACATCGTCCAGTTGCTGAATTTTTAACCTCGAGGGCTTAGCCGGATATTTCCGAACAGCTGCACTGGTTTTATGGCTCTTTCTGACCAGATCATCTGCACTGAGCTAAATGTGCCACAGTCTGCACAAGTGTGAGTCTTTGACTTGTAGAGAAACGGGCTGTCTTGGATTTGTAGCAAAAGTTGTTTTTTTTAAAAAAAAATGCAGCAAAATTATATAAATGTCATTTAAAAAATCTTTAAATAGTCTTTTTTTCATTTTAGAAGCACAGACTGTAAGTAAAGATGGCAGTAGCTTCTGGGTGTGAAAAGCAATGGCACCTTAGAGATGCATTACTTCTAATGGCCACCAGGAAAAGACCTCCAGTTTCACCAAAGTCTCTGTGGAAATGATGCTCAGCAGTTTAATCTAGTCTCACCTCCAAGGTGTCAAGTTATACTGATGACATCACACTGCAGTCACCAGGAAGAATACACCTGGGTCTGCTACTGAGCCGCCGTGCCCGGCTAATGTGAGGATTCAAAGAGCGACAGCGTGACAGTGACAGCGTGACCCTGCGGTGGATACTTGCATCTTTGTTATGCAGTCTGTGGTTGGAATCCACTGACTTTAAATGTCGCACACAGCCCCTGACAGTGTTGTTGAGACCACCGCAGGGCTCAGAAAGCTGTTTCTAACAGGAACCTGCTGTTATGTGCGATGAGGCTGTTTATGAGGTGGGCGGGATATAAAAATGTGTGTTTTTCTCGTCAGCTGCCACAAACAGCTTTAATACAGACTGTACAGATGCTGCTAGCTGTGTGTTTGGTGTCTTCAGATTGTTACCTGGTGCCGTTCACGTTACTTGACCCACGCTGACAGTAGCACGCAGGGACGTAATGAAGTGAAGGACAGCAGGTTCGCAGCTTCAGTGTCGGGGTCGTGGGCCAGCTTCACACTCGGAGCAGGGATGTGGTATTACCAGCACCTGTGCATTCACTGCTGTACATCTGCACGTGTAGCACTGTGTGTGTTTGTGTAACAGCATCTCTGTTTCCCTGCAGTTGTTTCAACTTCCTGTTCCTGCGGATCTGTTTGGAGACATTTAAACTCACTCATGTGTGACTTTTGTATTATTGCAGGGTTTTACCTTGTTCTGTTGTGTTTTGGTGCTACATAAATAAAACTGAGTTGAAGTTGAAGCGTGTACATCTTACAGCTTCAGCTTGTGCGACGCAGAGCAAATCTGAACCATTTGTGTGTTTTGAGTGAAACAGGTGTGATTGAGAGACGTACTGTGTGAGTCCAGAGGTCTGGAAGTGAAAGCAAAGGCTTTGCACATTTTCCAGGAGACGGGTTCTGCTTGACATCTCCACCTGAGTGGGTGTCACGGTGGTACAGTGGTTAGCACTGCTGCCTCACAGCAAGAAAGTCCTGGTTTTGAACTTCGCATGTTGTCTGCTCCTGCATGCTTTCTCTCCTGCACGGCGGGTAGTTATTCTGAAGCATCATTTCATTTTCACTTGAAGGACCTAAAATCTGCTTGCATATCAAAGCCACGTCTGATTTTTAGAAAAGAACTGCGGGGCCTGAGCTTACCCTCGCGGGGCGATCGTGGCTCAAGAGTTGGGCGTTCGCCTTGTAATCGGAAGGTTGCCGGTTCGAGCCCCGGCTTGGACAGTCTCGGTCGTTGTGTCCTTGGGCAAGACACTTCACCCGTTGCCTACTGGTGGTGGTCAGAGGGCCCGGTGGCGCCAGTGTCCGGCAGCCTCGCCTCTGTCAGTGCGCCCCAGGGTGGCTGTGGCTACAATGTAGCTGCCATCACCAGTGTGTGAATGTGTGGATGACTGGATGTGTAAAGCGCTTTGGGGTCCTTAGGGACTAGTAAAGCGCTATATAAATACAGGCCATTTACCCTTTGATGGACTCATTTCTAACCCTGGCCATGTTGGTCCCTCCCAGCAAGCATTTTAGCATCTTCAGCCCTAACTACTTCCTTATTTATGCAGTTCTTACTCTGTGGCCTCTAAGCTCTTGTATCTGTGACACAGTCACATAGATCTTTGGGTTTTGTGTGCTGCCCAAGGACAGCCTGGATGAGCTGGGGATCACACCACCAGTGTTCAGATCAGTAGATGAGCCACTCGATCTTCTGAAGAATAGTCGTAATCATTGAAACTGACTAATGAAGCAGCTGTAAGTGTCAGTGTTTCCCTTCTGACCAAACAGAGTCCCACTGACCTCAAATCACTTTTATATCAGTCACACATTTTGCCACCGCGTGTCACTGCTGTTGGTCACGTCTGTGGAGACGAGCACACAGAATCGCTCATGAGTCATGCATGAGCAGCCAGCCAATACTCATCCATGCCGCCACCAGTAGCATCGAGTGGCTCGAGTCGGAGGGGTGCTGTTGGCCTGTGAGCAGAGGAGAGGTGGGCTATGTCTGCGAGTAACTGTGTGTGGACAGGTATGAACATCTTTGTGGGGACCAAAAATTGGAGGCTTACTATACTCGTGGGGACCAAAATCCCCCACGAGTCTGAAGGCGTTTCTGAGACTCAAAATGTGGTTTTACTCGTTCTAGTGTCAGGGTTACATTAGGTTATGGTCAGGGTCAGGCATTCATCTTTGATGGTTGCATTATGTCCATGAGATGTCCCCACAAGGATGTGTGTGTGTGCGTGTGTGTGTGCATGTGTGTGTGTGTGTGTGTGGCTACCATAGAAGGCTACTGTGTCCCTAGGCAACATGTATGTAGGCCAATGTCTGTGTGGCACTCAGCTGAAAGGGGATAGAGGCCTCCATTGTGCTCACACATGCATGTGGCCTGTTTACGCTCAGGTTTGTATGAGAGTGGAGCTGCAGCCTAATTTTGGATCCTCTGCTGTCACTTCCTCAGGGCTGTGGGTAAGACCTGTCTGCTGATTAGTTACACCACCAATGCCTTCCCCGGTGAATACATCCCCACTGTGTGAGTAACCCGAACACTCCTCATGCTCTCACAATACCACCATGTAACGCTGTAGGGCTGAGCGCTCTGTCAAAGACACTGTGCTGTCTAAAGGTTTCACACAAAGGATTTAATAATAATTATAATAATAATACAGCTGTTCTCCTGCAAGAACTTAGTTGACAAGAAAGAACACAGAAAAGAGACGAATGAATGTCAAATGAAATCAGATAAAATAAAAGATATCGCTCATTCAGCGAGCTGTGAATGTGCTGCAAACTCCTGCACAGTTCTGTACACCGAGAAACTATCCATGCTTATCGATGGATGATATTTGTAGTATTTATATATTTAATATTGCAAATCAAACAGACTGATGTTATGTATACTCCTTAATGTTTTTTAACTTTTCAAATTTTAAGCTGTTAAGATATTTCAGTGTTTATCAGCTACGTCGTGACACAAATGTTACACTTTTAAACCAGCATAACAAAATAATCATGACAACTGTGCCAAGCCCAGAAAGTTCCCTTAAATCCTGTTTTTCAAATATCTGCATCTCACCTCAGTCGTGTTAAACCAACTGGCAGGTGGCTCTTTAATATGAGCAGCATATATCCCATAGGTTGGAAACCAGTTCATATCAAATTAGAGTTAGTAGAGTAATTCAGTTTCAAAGTGCTGGACCCATCCGCAGCAGAAGAACCTGATACCTGAGAGCCCAGTGAGCACTGGGCTGAATGAGGAACTCCCAGTTCAGCTCCGGACTGGACTGTTTGCTGTCCCTTAAATTTCATTCCCTCTTTTAAAAGCTTTTATCAAATATAGTAATGCAACACCAAAAAGTAGACTTGGAGGAGAAAAAGCTTCCTTAAATATTTACCAACCCTTATCTAGGCGGTCATGTAGTTCTGCAAAGTGTTGTTTAGGAGTAATCGCACTACTGTTGTCAGTAGTCTCAGCTGCTTTTTACTCAGTGTGCTGTCCAATTCCCTGCAGCTTTGACAACTACTCTGCCAATGTGATGGTGGATGGGAAACCAGTGAATCTGGGTCTGTGGGATACAGCAGGACAGGAGGACTACGACAGGCTCAGACCACTGTCTTACCCACAGACGGTATTCCTACTCTTTCCTCCCACACACTCACAGCATGCCACAGATACGTGACTGAACCGAGCTTCCTGTGTGACCTGTTTAGATGAACGAGTAAGAGAATGAAATGGAAGGTGGTTAATGTACGAAGGTTGCTGTAATGCTTTGTAGACCCCAGCATTTATCAGTTTATCCGTTCAATATGAAAACTGTATGCCTTAAATGAATGATTATGCCAATATTTCAAGAAGTCCAAACTACACTCACCAGTTCAGATGGCTAACAGGGTGTGAGGAAAAGGCTGTTCTGCGATCTCCCATTCAAGATTAGCAACTGCTTCCCTTCCCCATCTGCAATGCATGCTGGAACTCTGGCAGTCCGTCATCGTGATTGTTGTGGCAGGTTATCCAGTTAGTGAGCAAAAAAATGCCACCATTTTCACTGCATTGTGCACTGGCACAGGATAGATCTGCTGAATGTTCTCCCCCAGACACCCCAGGGTGTTCCACTATGAGCGGGCTCCTCCAACATGCAGCGTTCAGCTTTAAAGCTGCTGACTCTGTAACTGCAAACTGCCAGCTCTCATCAACAACGACAGTCCTTCACGTGAAATTCAGGTTAGTTTGCAAAAGAATTGGATTTGAAGTCTGATGAAATCCGCCTGTGCAGTGTGGGCACAACAGAACTTCCAGGGAGCAATCCAGAAATAGCAGGTGGAAGCTGCCTGGAAACAGCCAAAAGGATGATCTGGGAGGCGATTATGCACACAGGCACTGATTCAAACAGGGATTTTCACTTTCATATCTCTGTCCGCGTGAAAAGCAAAAAATGATGTCAAACACTGATGACGATGCCGAGAAAACAGGCGGTGAGACGTTGGTCAGCACGGTCTGACATCAAAAGAGGCGATAACGGCGCACACCTTTGACGTCCAAGATGAAATCATTTTCCTTCGCCAAGTGTACGAGCAGAACCATGGTTCCTGAAAGTGTTCACCCTGGAAGGGCTTTAAGAAGCCCTGTGTTTTTATAAAAATGGGGATTTTGACATAAAACGTCATTTACTTGTGTATGAAAAACACTGAAAAACAGCCTAAACACTGAGGAAAAGCTACAGTTACCAAAGTACCGCGCACGTGTGGGCGGGGCTCCAGTTCAAGGGAAGGTTTTCATGCACAGTGCTCCCTCGCTATAACGCGGTTCACCTATCATGGCCTCGCTGTTTCACTGATTTTTTTTTTCTTTTTGATTTTTTTTTTATTACAGCACATTGTGTTCTGCGTCCTGATTGGCTGTAGACCATTGTCAATCAGTCTCGTATATTTTAAAAAATATATTGCAATATTCAGATTCTGTACATAAAGTTAAACTTTATCAATATTCATTTTATCTAATATCAAAGTCTCGCACTCAGTCTTTCTCTCATTTCAGTTTTATTGTTGACAAACTGAACGGTTTGTATTACAGTCTAGTCCAACTTAACTGAAACCATCTGGTACAATTACAGCTATTCTGAACTATGCAATATGAAAACTATGGAGCCCCTTCAGCAACTGAAGAATTTGAAAGTAAATTAAAACAAAATATAATTTTACATTAAATAAAAAAGTTTTAAACGTAATTAAAATAAAACATGTCTTAAATTAAAATAAGTAAACTGTCATGTTTATTGCTGCCATAAAACAGTTAAACACATTTGGACAGTGTCAGGATTCTTGCTCAGAAAAAGGATCAACATGCTCTGAAGTCAGAGCACAAAAACCTTTTTTGTTACAAAATATCGATTTCTGCTGTCGCTGTATCGATACATTATTAGCAAACAAAATATCACGATACTACACAGTATCGATTTTTTCCCCACCCCTAGTAATAACTGTAAGAAATAAAGCTGCCTACTTCGGAGATTTCACCTATCGCGGGTTATTTTTAGAACGTAACTCCCGGGATAAACGAGGGACCGCTGTGTATATTTGCCCACTATGTTGATAACCACTTCTTGTGTAGATAAGCACCAAACATTCATCCACTGTCTTATCCAGTTTAGGCTTGCAGTGGTCGGAGCCTATCCCTGCTGCCATAAGGCGAGAGGCGGGGTCTGTCCTGATGTCCTCGGTCTATTACACTTAAAATGTCTTTGAACAAACAATATCAAGCAGAAACACGCCTCTTTGATGCTTTTGTGTTGTAACTTTTAATAAGTGTCGAAGACTTCAAATAAAGCTGATTTCTTGTGGTGGTTTTATACACACACACACACACACACACACACACACACACACACACACACACACACACACACACACACACACACAGATCTCACTCTCAACTAGCGATGTCTCTGGTTCTCTCCCAGGATGTGTTCTTGATATGCTTCTCCCTGGTCAGTCCGGCCTCCTTTGAGAACGTCCGAGCTAAGGTCAGTACGCTGACTGTCCACCCCGCCCCCTCCTTTTTCCCCCTTCACGCCGAGTCTGACCACAAGGAGGCACATCTTTGGCTCCACCTGGTTTATCACACCTGTTCAGTCCTCAGCTTAGAATGGTCTGGATTTGATACTCCAGCAGGACGTGGAGCGCAGACACACACATTGTAGGCTGAGGCCTGAGCGAGTGCAAACACTCTGCAGAGGGAGCGTCACGGCCGGCTGTGGTTTGATCTGCTGAGCATCATGAGACGCTCTCGTGTGAAATCACACTTTTCACGAGGTCTGGGGTCCCTCTGTAGAGTCTCTGTGTTTCCGACGGGATTGTCCCATCGTGTGATGTGATTGGAGGTTTCTTTGCCTGAGGATGTCTTGTGTTCATGCCTTCATTCAAACTTAATAACAATGTTTTCTGTAGCCACAACTCAGTTTGTTGAATGTCACTGTGGAAAGGGTCATGATGTTCTTCCACCGCCGCCAGCTGACTCTTCTCTTTCTCCTCTCTCACTGACTTTGTCTTTTGTATATCCATATGTACACATCTGTGTGTGGTTGTGTCTGTGTGTGGGTGCCTGTGGTGCCCTAGTGGTACCCTGAGGTGAGACACCATTGCCCCAACACACCCATCATTCTGGTGGGCACCAAGCTGGATCTACGAGATGACAAGGACACCATTGAGAGGCTGCGGGACAAGAAGCTGTCCCCCATCACCTACCCGCAGGGCCTGGCCATGGCGAGAGAGATTGGTGAGGCTGTAACGGCATCGTTTTTTCTCTAACATTAATTTAGCTATATATAATGATTGCTGTTTGTCTGTTGTCTCAGTAAGTAACATATTAAATTGGGTACCAGTGACAGTTGATCCAAAGAAAAGTGTATATACAGTTTTCTGGGTTGAAGGAACTAAGTAGAATATTGGTTAGTCAGAGGTGGGATATAACCAGGCACATTTACTCACTTATGTAGGTGTAAACTCAGTTTTAGTTGCTAATTAATTCAATTCAATTTTATTTACCAAATCACAACAAAAGTCGCCTCAAGGCTTTTAAAATTAGTTTCCTGATGATCATTTTCCAAGCCCTGCCTGCACGGTGAAAACATCAGCGGCCGGATGCTTGTGACAAACTGAAATCAGCTGTTTATGGACGGAGTAGGTTCTTCTACTTCTCAGCACACTTACATGTGATTTTTGAATAAACTTCGACTGATCATTCTTGCTCTTACTGAGGTTTTCAAATGCACAAGCTTTCCCTGTAGTAAAGTATTGTTACAATGCAGTATAAGTACTTTTTACTTTAAAAAATTTATGTTTTTCTACAAACGAGGTCACCAAAGCCCTTTTCCAATAGAACCTCCACGGAGCGACTCGGCACGGTTTTCAGGGTTTCCCATTAGGTCATAGTTCCTGGTACCAGTTTTTAGCACCTGCTTGGATTTCAAGTGATCCAAACAGGTACTAAGTGTGACATCATCAGACTGTATGCCACTGATTGGCTGGCTGTAGCGTTACGAGTCATGAGAGCGTTCACGAAAGTCCAAATCGCCATTTTTGAAACGGCTACAAAAACAACGCAGTGATCTCTGAGTGTGCCGAAACGCCACGGACCGAGTAGCAGGCATGTGTTTGCTTCGATGTCCACCTTTGTTGTGGCGTTCGTGTCGCATATTAATTACGTCTCGAGACGCGCAGACGCGTTGCTATGACGACACGGTACTAGAGGGTTCTAATGGAAGACCAGTCGATCCGCGAGTCGAGTAGGTGGGAAAGGGCTCATGTGACACAGTGGACAGAAACACGCTTTACAAAGTCGATTCCTAAAAAGTTGTGAAAATGAAAACAGGCTGCGTAGATTTAGAGATCTCATGAATTCGTACTTTACTGATAATAGAACATAAATCAATGTTTAAACTGGGGAAATGTCACATTTTAAGAAAAATAAGAGCTCATTATTCACTGCATAGCAGTAGCATGTCCACAGCTTTGTAGTCTCCACCGTCTGCTGCTTGGTGCTCAGCAGAACTTAATTCAGGCTGAAAGCAGCTAACGAAAAATACATTTACCAACTTTTTTAAGCTCACTCACTAATTAATGCATAACGCTGTGTTTGTTCTGTGTACACACACACACACACACACACACACACACACACACACACACACACACACACACACGTGGAGAGGGTGTGCTCAGCCTCCCCTGTACATAAACATGTCCATTAGTTTGGGTTAGAGCTGCTTTGAGTTCAGCCTCTAAAGTGAGGAACATCCGACCTCAGAATGCTGGAACATGCCCACACCCCACTGACGAGCAGAAGCACGAAGGCGTGATTGGAGAATGATGTTTGTGTAAGTGAGGAACCATGAATTGCACACAGTTCCAGCCAACTGTCAATGAAACATCCTTCTATAAACCTTTGAAGCTTATTAACTTTCCAACATGATTGTTAAAGACACGTGGATTTAGAAATCATGACCACAGTGACTGTGAGAAAACAGTGACCAGATATCTGTTGGGGAATGTTGTTGCTATTAGACTGGGAGTCACAAGGAGTCAGGAATTCTTTGGACTCGATCTGCTGTCAGTGTCAGTCACTATGAGTGACTTCCATATGTGCCTTTTTGTCCTGACCTCATCTCAATACTCGGCTCACTGGTATCCATCTCACCTGTTCAAGAGCCAATTTACAGTAACTGTCAACCCAAAGCAATTCATATTGTAGGATAAAGACCCAAGAATGTCAGATAGGGACAGAACTACCTGGAGACCTCTGCTGGTATTAGGATAGCTGGGAAAGGCAATGTTAGCCTATAAATGCTGTGGGCACATGAATCGTATGTACAGCTGGAGAAAGAGACCACTTTATAACCACGTTTGTAGTTTTCTGTGAAGTGAGTTGAAGTGCTTGTCACATGAAGATTATTTGCTCCATTGTTGTAGTCCTACTGAGGAGATGATCCAGTGTTACTCCGGCCTTTGTAAAGGCTTTCAACAATCTTATCTGAAAGCAGCGCTCAAACCGATGATGTAGTAAACCTTTAATTCACTTTGATCAATTCAAATATGGCTGATTATTGTATTGTATATCGGTATGTATATAATTATTAAAAGCTGTGATAAGAAGCAGATGTTTATACAGCAGCGTAATATTCAAGGAGCTGTGGAAGTTCCAACATGTCAGCATGTTGATGATTGTTTTGATTGTGTAATCCTGATTCATACATGTGATTGTATGACTGTTGTTGTGCAGCATCATTGTTTTTATGAATGATCTGTGCCACTCTGTGCAGGGACCAACTCGTTTAGAAAAGTAATTTTTAACTCCAATTTTAAAAAAATCATTTTAAAAACAAAATGCAATGATTTGCAAATCTCATAAATCCCTATTGTATTCACAATAGAACACAGAAAACCTGTTAAATCTTTAAACTCTTAATTTTGAACGATTTCACAAAGAATCTTGACTCATTTTGAGTCTGATGACAGCAAATGTTTCAAAAAGGTTGGGCCAGGTGCAACAGCAGGCTGGAAAACTCAGTGGTCCTAAAAGGAAACAGCTGGAGGAACAATTTCAATTCAGTTTAATTGTATTTAGACCGCTCCAAATCACAACAACAGTGACCTCAAGGTGCTTTATACTGTAAGCTCGACCCTACAACAATACATACAGAGAAAACCCAACAATCATATGACCCCTATGAGCAGCACTTTGGCGACAGTGGGAAGGAAAAACTCCCCTTTAACAGGAAGAAACCTCCAGCAGAACCAGGCTCAGGGAGGGGCGGGGCCATCTGCTGTTGCGTTTTTATAACTAATAATAATTATAACTAATCAGTTTAAATGACAACAGGTCAGTAACATGTCTGGGTACAAAAAGAGTTCCTCAGAAGTAGGCGGGACCAAACTGTGTCTACAAATTATGGACCAATGACAGCATACTGTTCAGAAAAAGATGGACGAGAAGAGCTCCTCGAGGCAAGTGTTGTTGTGAGTTCTCTCGATATAAATCAAACTGAAGATCCAGGACTGCTGAGCTAGAATCCTCTGTCAGACAAGAACGGGACAAAGTTCCTCTCCCGAAACTCCACAGCTGCTCTCCTGTTTCCAGATGTTAGAAAAAGATACTACAAAGATGGAGACATACTCCTGTCGCAACCTTTTGGAGATGTTCTATTGTGAATAAAGTATTGGTTTATGAGATTTGTAAATCACTTTGTTTTGTTTTTATATGTACATGTTGCTCAGCTTCCTAGTAGTTGAACTGTGGCTGTGTTTAGCAGTGGGTAGAGACAGCGTGTCATCTGCTACGTTCTTTTTAAACACCCAAAATAAACAGTGTTTAAAAACAAGATTAAACTATTTCATTTAAAATAAAAAATTATTAGGAAATATTTATATTGTGATTTGAATTCCACTCGCCTTGTGTCAAGGAGGAAAAAACGATCACGCACCTGCTGTAATAGTTCCAGGGGTCTCAAACTCGCGGCCCGGGGGCCACTCGCACGAACTCATGTGTCACTTGCACTTGTATTTTGTTCAATACGAACGTGTGTGACAGACAGAGGACCAGTGTGTTTATTTGCTCTTTCAATGAAACGATTCAGTTAGTTAAGATATTGCTATATAATATTTCCATCCATTTTCTTCTGCCTATCCGGGGCCGGGTCGCGGGGGCAGCAGCCCGAGCAGAGAAGCCCAGACCTCCCCCTCCGCCTCCTCCAGCTTATCCGGGGGGACACCGAGGCGTTCCCAGGACACGCTGGAGAGATAATCTCTCCAGCGTGTCCTGGGTCTGCCCCGGGGCCTATATGATATTTGAAATTTAAAAAAAGCAAACAAAACATTTTCAGAAATGTTTGTTTTTGTATTAATTGAACACAAAAGTATCCTTCAGACGACAGTGCCAGCAGTGGCCCTCAGCTCCTTCCAGTGTGAGACCCCTGCTTTATTTACTCTCCTCAGTATTTGCATGGACAGTTATCTGGTGGGGCCCTTCGGTGAGTGCTAGGTGCTCTGTCGGGTAATGTAGAGGGGCGTATCAGGAGTTTTCCCATCATGCCCTCTCCCTGGTCCTCAGGAGCCGTGAAGTACTTGGAGTGCTCTGCGCTGACCCAGCGAGGCCTGAAGACGGTATTTGACGAGGCCATCCGGGCTGTGCTCTGCCCCCCACCCGTGAAGAAGAGGGGGAAGAGATGCACCATGTTCTAAGGAGGAAGCACTGCTAACACTACACCACATCACCATGAACAACAACCACTACTTCTCTGAGAGGATGAGAAAGAAAACTAGCGAGAGTGAGTGTGCACTGCTGAGATTGCTTTCTTTATATCGATGTTTTTTCAAAATCATATTGGTAGGACCAATATTTAACCCAGTTTTTTTAACCATTACAGAGTAAGGTCATAGGTTCTCTGTGAAAGACAATGACTGTCCAACTGCTTTGTACTCATAGACACGTGTCATGTTGCCACGAGGGCTCACAAAGACTTCTTATCTTCTTACTGCAAAGTCTTTTGTTTCTCAGCTATGCTTGCTTGAAATAATGCAGTGTTGACTAGATAGAACATGAACTGTGAATACGCCTTCAGCTCTGAAGTTACCCTCAGCTTCTGATCTAGGATCAGCACATTAAAAGAAATACTGCCTTCATTCGTTCAGCCCTCATTTCTGACAGTATGCACAGCGAGGTCCCCCCTGAGATCTGTGGTCACATGACAGAAACACCAGCAGTTAGACTCTCTGACAGCTTGGTTCACTGGCGGGTGTCCTGATTGGCATTTTATTATTCCCGATCCAAACCAAGTTCTTTAAAATGGCAAGGTATTCAAGTTTGCTCCATACTGCCAGATCAGCGTCTCATTATTAAACAGCTCATTGGAGAAAGGCTGTGCTGTTTCCCTCAGACTGGGCAAACGGCCCAAGATGCTCCCTGTAGTTCTTAGCTAGCACAGTGACTGTAACGATGGTCTAACTGCTTGTATTTGTTCAATCCTCTCAGTAACCTGTCGAGTTAGGACAGATTTCCTGCCAAACGATCACATCAGCGCTGCAGTCAAAGTATAAACATGTAACCGTGAACTCATCCTCTTGGGTTTCATCTCAGTAAAGCCACGCACAGACTCATAATCATAGCCCGTGTCATCGTTCTTAACTTTTCAATGAGAAAAAAGAGATTTTCAGTGAGACACAAAGGTTTAACTGGAGGTTTCAGTCAAAGCTTGTCTGTTTCATAACTGTACTTTAGAGGTCTACCTGCAAACCTTTCGCTCGCTTCCAGAAACATCCTCTGATCAGTTGAAGAATTATTTGGCTATGCCCCTCCAGCGTGTTCTTGCTTCAGTCGCCTGATCTTGGTCAATTTCTTTGGGTAACTATTCTTAACTGTGAAGATGTGACAGACGAGCTTGCCAAACACACGGGGGCTGTACAACCTTGCTGCCTGAGTTCTGCCTGTGGGAGTGGAGGAGCTTGCATGGGTCTTAAAATATTCTGTCTTAATTTATCCCATTGTTTAGACTGTGTGTGTGTGTGTGTGTTTGTGCACAAGCACATGAATGCGTGCGTGACAGGTGTGTTTGCGTGCGTGCACGGTGGGCGGGCATGTGTCGGTGTCAGTGAGACAGTTTGGGGTAGTGCATAAGAGACAGTATTGTTTTAAGCCAAGTTTTTTAGTGTCCAGTTTTTGGTACTATTTCATATTGTATTGTAGTAAAACACAAGACTTTTCAACAATCTGTGACATAAAGGAAGGAAAACACACGAATATCAGTGACATCCAGTCATGTACAGAATAATCCTCAGAAAAGGAATGCGTTATGAATATCTACATGTACCTGAATATTTAGCTCGTAAAACTAAAACAATTCAAACTAAAGGGATTATAGTTGCTCATGTCGAAGTTAGAAGTGTCGCTAACAGTGTACGATAAAGGGCCAATCGTTGTGGAGTTTGTCGTCATGGCAAACAGTGCAGATTGCACCTTTATGAAATGCATTTCTGTATGGTCGCAGGCCTGCTGTGTGTCTGTCTCCCCCGTGTGGCGAGACGCAGCACTGCAGTGCTCCGTTATGCTGTCTTTGGTTGGCATAGCTGTGTGGTTGAATCATGTCGTGTGGTCCTGCCTAGCTAAGGTGTCGAAATGTAGTTGAGAAACAGCAAAAGAAAAAAAACTACTACTATTGCATGGAAGTTCTCTGGTTATTTGACCCACTGTAACTCTTAGGAGAGGTTGTATGATGAAATGCATTGGCCATGTACGTATGTAATGTAAGATGACTTGTATACTTGTTTCAACTGTTTGTCTTATTTTTTATTACTTCACATGTCTGTGTGGTGACATATTTCAATTTTTTGTATACTAAATACAAATGTATATGTAAGGTAGTCTGCTTCCTGTCGTCATTTCCTCCTCACACAGCGAGGCGTTCCCTCGGGTTCACATCGAAATGTGCTTCGTGGACTAACACTGAGGAAAACGCTAGTGGCTGCACGAGTCCTTTTTTTACAGGATTATTTACATATATATTAACAGAAGACGGACTGTTCCTGTACCTTTAGTTGTTTAGATTTATCAAAGTGACCAAACGAATCATTCTGACTGAAGATGATGATGATGGCTCTTATTCAGCTTCATCAGCAGGCTTTCCAGCACACGTCCAGGCTTCAGTTCTTCTTTGCTATTCTTTACTGCAGCACTGAAACAACTACAAGAGCCTGCAGCGCGTGAAGCCAAATTAATAAGCAGAACCGGCCTGGTTAGGAAGAGTCCAGTGGTTCTGTCACTTTGAACCAGTCACTAAACTTTACTAAGGCCTGCGTCTCAGCTCCTCACTTCGCCTCAGCTGTGGAGCGGTGCTGTAAATAAAGAGGACCCAGAGTTCATTCGTTTCTGTTTTCATGTGTCGGTGACTTAGTCACTGTGATCATTTATATTTCAGTAAAAAACAAACAATTTATTTTTAAACAGAGTTTTTGTTTTTAATACTGATTTTAATGCAGCAGCATGTTTTTATCTTTTAATAGCACAAATTCCATCAATGGGTCAAACAATCCTTCGGGCCCCTCGCTGGTTGAGTCCAGTTATATTGGAGACAATCACAGTGAAGAAGAAATCTGCAAGTGAAGTTTTGCTCCGAGCAGGTGGACGATGGGCTGATGTGGCTCAGCAGGCCAGGAAGCCTCCATCCACCGGCAGAGTGACTCCATTAATCATGCTGCTCTTTTCACTCAGCAGGAATAAAATGCTGTTCACAACCTCCTCCACCTCTGCACACAGACACACACATCACACTCAGCTTTACAGAGCTAACCCTGACACCACGGGGAGGATCGTGTGCAGACGAGAGGGCAGGACTGAGTCTATCAGTGTTATGTCCCTAACCCTCGACTGGGATCATGCAAACTGGTCTCACTCTGTGGACTCGTCACCTGTCTGTGGGGTAACACTTCCTCCCATGCATACAGGAGCTGAACACAAACACAGTGATGTGATCTAAGAGGACATGTCTGACCAAGACCGCTGCAACTGACCTGCGAAGCGGCCCAGGGGGATCCGGGACTTCATGCTCTTGGCTTTTTCAGGATCGCTCCAGCCCAAGCGACCCATGTCAGTCATCACCACTGTGGGGTTCACGGTGTTCACACGGATCTGATCACAAGACGACACCTGAGTTAATCGAGTCACCGAACAGACGTCAGATCCCATCTTTGTTCAGACGACCCCGATCAGACTGTTGAATACTTCATGTTAACAGCCGGACAGGCAGCAGTAACTAAAGTAACCTCCTAAAGCGACTGTATGAACCTCATACATGCTTTAAAACACTGGCTCATAGAACTTATAAGTAAGTTTGGTGTTGGCTGCTGTCCTGTTGTTTGCTTCCAGTAAATGTTGAGTTCACAGGAACTGATTCAGGTGTCGTTTAGATGCAGCCTTTACAAAACTCTGTGTGGACTTTGGTGTCAGGTTGGTGCCGACACCACTGACACCAGCTGCCAGCGACTTTTTACACAACTCCTTCACTATGTTGCACATATCACACTGTGGTGCAGGTGGGAATTTTGCAGACTTGCTTTCGGGCCTGTCGTCCTCAGAGAGCGAAGGGTCACTTAGGGTCTCTCCTGGGATTTGAAAGCCTACATCCTGTGTATGATTATGAACCTGCTGCTCTCTCTCTCAGCACCACACCAGGCTATATGAGTTTGCAGAAGCTGTTTCACAGTGCAGTGAGCCGTCCTGGCATTGGTGTGTGCTGGCAGTGTTTCACTGTTATATCAGGTCTCATCGAAGTATTCCAATGCTTTTCAACACCTTACATGACGTGAGGCACACGTGTAAATGACTTTGACACTTGAACAGTGATGCAGTTACAGGAATAATTAATATTCACATGAAATCATTTCCTGGACAGTTTCTTGCATTAGCTTATATTGTTTTCCCCGTATTTCCTGATCATTTAGAAATAGACAGCACGAACTGAACGATAACTGTGGCATCACTAACTCAGTTAATGCTTTCACAAAGATGCACCTGAGCTAACCACATTAGCATTAGTAACTGTGAGGTGGAAGCTGGACGTGTGGAACAGGACAGTGGTGTACCTGATGTGGTCCCAGCTCTAAAGCCATCACCTTACTCAGCATGTCCAGAGCCGCTTTGGTAGCACCTGAGCACAGAGCAGAAACAGAAGCTCAGTTTGTTACCCTCACTGGGCTTCTTCGTTTAAATGTGATAGAGGCTGTGGCGCCCATGTCTGTGATCCTCACAGTAGACGGCGTGCTCTCTGAGGGCGCGCTGCGATGCCTGGCTGGACACATTAACAATGGAGCCTCCCGATCCCCGGGCCTTCATACCACGAGCCACTAACTGCCAACAGACGGAGCTTTGTCTCATTGCACAGAAGCAGTTTGATGAATGAGACGGGTCAACCCAACACCCTACAAGCTCCACTCAACTGCATCGAGCTTTGTTACAGAAACTTTCCAAAACCCAACTTAACCAATAACATCAGCGTCAAACAATTCATGTAACAAAATGTCATCTGCTCATTTTTTAAGCACAGATTTGTGCACGGCTCAGACCGACAGGCGAAGCACAGATATAGAGCCGGAGCTTTCAGATCTACACAAGACATTTCTTAATATCGAGGTAAAAAAACACTTTTACTGTAAGTCCCAATCACACGTTTTCTAAAGCACCCTGTCCAACACTCATTGTGACGGGTTCATTCACAGCTGAACTTCAAAGCAATGCATTTCCCACGAATCAAATCCAAAGAAAGGAAACACCGTGGTTTAATAAAGGCTGTGTTTGTTTTACCTGAGAAACCTGCACCACAGCTTTCACATTCACACTGAAAGCCCTGGAAGACACAACAGACGTGACAGGTTAGCACATGATGAGGCTCTGGCCTCGGGCTCACAGGCTTGTGCTGTGTCCTTATGGCTGGTACTTCCTCAGTAACAAATATGAAAGTTGAGAATATTTGCTTTACTGCTCAAACTTGTCAGGTGTGACTTCCAGAAATGGCTGTAGGTTGGCGCAGGCAGCGTTATTGACCAGCAGGTCGACAGGGCCGACATCCTGCAGGGCCTGCTCTGTGGCCCCCCAGTCTGTGAGGTCCACACACACCGGGGTGATGGAGGCGCACTGTGACAGGAAGTCAAAAGCAGACGGACTCGAATTAGAAGGAAGACAAGAGACATCAAATATTTATAATGAGTTTGGGCCCCAGAACTGAATCAGTCACAGGCCTCCTCACAAACAGCAAACTCTGACGAGGTTACAGCAGCTGTGCGAGAACAACTAAATCCAGATGCTGAACAGCTGTTCTGAGGTCAGACCAACTGTGTGCAGGGTAGCTTTGTTCTTCTTTCAGCTGCTGCCGTAGAGTCAATCAGTGAAATGCTTCTCATGTTAGCCGTGCAGATTGAAAAAAATTATTTCTCTATTATTGTATTTGCATGACGAACATACTGCAGATTCTACTTCAAGTGAAAACTACATTAAACAGCTTTTAAAGTCATCAGCCGCCGTCAGCTGATTAAAATCTGTTTGATATAATGAGTCAGAAAAGGTTTGGATGAGTTATTAATAAGATTTAAACTGAGAAGAAATCTCACTGTGCAGATCAAAGCTGTAGGCAAAGAGTCGATTAGAGTCTCTTAGGTTTATCTGTGCATCACAGACGCTCCATCAGAGAACTGACAGGAACAGCTGTGATGGGTTTCTGACGTCTTCCAGGCACAGAGCTAAAGCTAAAGCTAAAGCAACGGTGACGTCAAGTCTCTCTGCAGAAAGAGGACATTTTGGATTTTTTATATGTAACGTTTTTTTTAAAGATATGACTCTCTCCTCCACAGCATGTCTTTATCCTGTCTTCCTTCTCTCTCCCCAGCAGCAGATGGCCCCGCCCCTCCCTGAGCCTGGTTCTGCTGGAGGTTTCTTCCTGTTAAAAGGGAGTTTTTCCTTCCCACTGTCGCCAAAGTGCTGCTCATAGGGGGTCATATGACTGTTGGGTTTTCTCTGTATGTGTTATTGTAGGGTCGACCTTACAGTATAAAGCACCTTGAGGCGCCTGTTGTGAATATAAATAAAACTGAACTGGGACTTTTTTTTAAAGAGGCTTTAGAAAGGTTCCTAAATATTTGTTTGTTAATTCTGTGCTTTTATAATCCATATATATCATTTTAGTAATGTATCTTTTTCTTTTGGACTCTTCTTGGACATTTTATTTATACAGCACTGAATCACAACACCAGTCAGCTCAAAGTGCTTTATATTGTAAGGTGGACCCTACGATAATACCAGACCCACACGCCTCTCCAGCTCCTCGCTGTCGGTTCCCTAACGGTGCATTTACACGTGGTTGGCTTTTATACGCATCATTTTTAAGAGGTGGCCTGAGATATGCTTTATGCTGATTGACAGTCCACTGTGTGGGTCAAAGGTCAGGGCTGGGGCCCCTCAGATGGGTGTGTGTGGGGTGATCACCTCCTCCACCAGGCTGTTGAGATCGGCCTGCGTTCGTGTGACCGCTATGACCTTTGCCCCGCAGCGTGCCAGAGCCAGAGCTGTGGCCCTACCAATCCCTGGGACACAAGAATCCATAAACACAAAGACTGATTACAGAGTAGACACACACACACACACACATTCCACACATGTCTTAGGCTTCGTTCCACCAACAAAGCTCCTGTTATTCCACTTTCTCACTGATGACACTGGTTCAGGCTCCGTGCAGTGTCATCAGATTCCTCCAGCACACTCTGCTGAGTTCACAGTAATCAGTAACTTCATCGTCCACAACACTGTCTCACTTTAAACGTCTGTAACACGGCTGGAAGCCGACAGAAGGACATGTTAGTGTTGTGTTTTATATTTGTCTAACTTGATGTATGTGAAGGACGCGTTTATACAGCAGCCTCCGTTTGGGGCCACACAAGGAGCTATGATGGTTTGTGTTTGAGTGTAAATGAAATCAACATCACTGCTGACATTTAATGTTCTGTTCAGGAAGAAGCTCAAGTGGAAATCACATGAAACTTTACATTAAGCATTGATTCGTGTAAAAAACAGAAAGTTTCATGAGAGGAGAGTTAGGCTACGTTCACACTGCAAGTCTTGATGCTCAATTCCGAATTTTTGATCAAATCCGATTTTTTTGTCTGCTCGTTCACACTACAAATAAAATGCGACAGCAAACGCGCTCTAGTGTGAACGCTCAAGCGCCCGCATGCGCAAAAGAAGACGTCACACACAACGCGCGCTCTGTTTAGACCCAGAGCAACAGTATTGTTTGACTGACGGCCTTAATATAAAGACTTCGGACTTCACGTTTCCCAGTTTTTGCTTTAAGTTATTTTGTTATTGACATAATAATGTAGATAATTTAATAATGATCCTTGTTGCTGTTTCAGAGGAGCGGTGCTTCAAAGGATAGCTGCAGATTTCTGTCAGAATCTGCAGATTATACAGAACAAATAAAATGTTCACGTTGTTCCCAACAGTTTCACTGGAGGGCCAGGAAGGTTCGCGATGTCTTCTCCGGCGCTGATAGTTGGCGTCCGTCTTGCGTCAGTGACGTAAAAGACGGAATTAATGCGACGTGACCATCAAACAGCAGTCGCTTTCTAAAACATCAGATATGCGTCTGATTCAGCACCACATACGAAAGTGACCCAGATCGGATTTGAAAATATCGGATTTGTGCCGTTCACACTGTCACCATGATGGATATGAGTCGCAGAGGGTCAGAAAAGTCTGATTTGATGCGCTTTCACCTGCAGTGTGAACATAGCCTTAGTCTCGTGTCCCGTGACCACACTGGGGTTGGTGGGGGCATTTGCACGAAGGTGGATGTTGTTCATAAAGCAGCCTGCTGGTGTCGCTGCGTGTGCGTGCGTGCGTGCGTGTCTCCTTTACCTTTTCCTGCTCCGGTGACCAGAGCCCGTTTACCTGCAAACGAAGCCTCCATGTTCGGCCTGCGTGGGTGAGCGAGCCGCTGCAGGTGGAAGCGCCACAGACGGAGTTACGAGTCACGTGACACTCAGGCTGAACGTGCTGAGCGAGCTTAGCTCGGCTAAAACTTCCAGTGTGAAATGTTCCACGCGTGTTCTCTGTGCTGTTCCTCGTGTTTTGTGTTTGTATGACAGAAGAGGTACTCACCAACAGCGCAGCGGACAGAGCTGTGTGTGTTTGTGTGTGTGCGTGTCCTCCGCCTCTACACCGTGTTTGTCTTCCAGGTCACTCTGCAGCCCGTGGACAGGCACGGAGCACGCGCTCAGCCCTGCCATATAAGGCGGAGAGCTGCAAAGCTCCCGGATTCCTGTGAAATCCCCAAAAGTCATATTTTATAGCCGGTCACCGCAAAAGTGTTTTTCAGGAAAATCCACAGCTGCTCGTTGAAGTGAGCAGTGCTGCACAGAGACGTCTGCAGACGTTCAAATCAGGAGGAAAGAAAAAACAAGTCCCGCTGTACAAAATCAAATAAAAAGTCCCTCATCGGTGTTTCTGCATCTATGGTGAAAGAATATTTTCCTTTCAGATGTCTATATGAGAAGAAAATCTCATGTAAATGCTTACAGCTCAATGCTTGAGTTGAATTTTTATAGTTGCTGAATCTTTGGTGAAATAAACACAACGAATCACGTTCAGGTGGGAGAGCTGGTGTCACAGCAGAGCTGGGATGATGGGAGGAGTCAAGTCTACAAAATTCATCAACCGCCTCCAGCTGGAGATGATGGTGGGCTTCAGGCTGAAACCAACACCACCAAATCTGATCTTCCTTCATGCCCAGTGGACACAGTAAACCAGATTCTGGGAACCACCATCTCCCAGGACCTAAACGTCAGCTTCCTCATCCACGCGGCACAGAAGAAGATGAACAAAGTCACTGATGCTTTGAGATTCTTGAGTTTAGACATTTAAAGTTCATATTATCATTAGTCGTCTTTTTCTAACGTAGGGGAGACCGGGGATAGTTGTAACATTTTTCACATTTCTGTCTGTAAATTGGAGCTCTTTTAAGGTAGTGGATTCAAAATGTAATGCAAAGTATTTACATGTGCAGCTATTTTCTCTGCAGCACAATTACCCATTGCATGGTATGGTCTCAAACACGAAGAGTGAAATGTTACAATTAACCCCATAGTCTGGGTTAGTTGTAACATATCCTGGGGTGAAATGTAACACAATGAAATAAGAGTACTAACAAAACATTAACGTGTAATCTTTGTTTATTCAACACATGAATGCACTTAGAGCCATTTATGTAGCTGTGTGTGTGTGTGTGTGTGTGTGTTGGTCTTCCTTGAGTTTGGCCTCATTGGCTCAGTGGGCATTATAACCTACAGCTCTTGCACCAATTTTGAACATAACAATGAAGCTGAAAAAATGTAGTTGTTCACCAGCATCGCAATTCCATTACTTTTTATCATGGCTTACCTTGGTGTGGTTTGCAGAGTGCTTCAGAAAGATGAGGGAATCTGTTTCTTGCACCCATCCTGATTTATTTCCACTACCAGTACTTCCTACTGGTCCATCTCTGACACAGTGGTCTGCATAATGTATGTGTGGGAACACAAACAGTGGAGGAATTGTGTTGCCAATGGCATTAACCGCATATACAAAAGCGACCAGTGAACCTCTCTCTGCTGATGTCGTTGCCCCAACTTGTTTAATATAAGTTAAAGTAATAGTGTGGTAAGTTGTAACATCTGCATTATTGTTACAACTAACCCAGACTGTTGCTGTTACAACTGACCCAGACTCCTATAGCCATGAACTAGCTAACATTACAGCCAACGGCTAAAACATTAGCACTAAAGACCTACACAGAATATATCCCCATAGACATACAAATAACATAATTTAAGTTTGATGAGTTTAACTGCAAAGCAGATAATGCTATTACAAATTGAAATAAAGTAGAAAAACTTACTTTTTGGCATACAAATGACTTTTTTTCATGTTAAATTGTCTGTGTTTGACAAAATGTGCTGATTTTTCACATGTGATAGCAGAACTGAGTTGGGCATGCACAGGATGAGTCACATCATTTGAAACTTAGCCCTGATTGGAGAAATTGGAAGTGTTACAACTGACCCACGTTACAACCATCCCCGGTCTCCCCTACATTTTAAAGATTTTCAGCTACTTTCCAACTTTGACACTTCAGCTTTCAACAGTTCTGCACCTTCAGCTGGAAGATTTGTTGATTCAGCACATTGAACATTTCAGCTCTCAGCATTCGCACTGCAGCAAATGCATCCTCTAGTTTAAGTCACTGTAATCATCCAATGAAACACTGCTGTGATTTATTTCCACAGCACACTAAATGTGTCTGTAGATCTACTGTAACCTGCCCCCCCCCCCCCCCCCCCCACTAAATGTTCACTTCTCCATTTAACGTTATTGAATATTTTCTGCATAATATATATTTGATGTATTTCATCACATACTTGGACACACGTGTTCCTCTCAGGCACTGGGATGATCTGCATGTAATTATAAATCATATGATGAGGTCACAGATTTGATCATCTGTTATCCAAAAGCTCGTTTGTTGAACGTGATCACTGCGAAGTTCTAATCAGAGTTGATGTTTCTGTGTTTCCGGGCCACCTGCACACTCTGTGCTAACATTTAAAACAGTGAGTGTTACTGAAGAATATACGAAGACTCGTTAGAAATAATGTTATTAGTCTGCACAACTCAGAAACCCCCATCCATTTTCAGGAAATGCTTTTGGCACATGTCCATTAGTAGAAAAGGGGTAAATATTTTTCTCCTTTTAAATAAAATAAATAAATAAATATCTGACATTTCTTAAAAAGCTAATTAAGTTAAGAAATTACAAGTTTGTCAGTGTTGGAGAGAGCGACGCTGGTGAGATATGGAAAAATAACTTCATTAAACCAATAATTAGAGTTTCAAGATCTCAAGTTAGTTTTATGTGCCTCCTGGGTGGCCCCCAGCAGTGCAGGGCCCCGGGGTCCTGAATATCCTCTGGATAATTTAGTGCAACTAAAGAAAACTGACAAACTATTAGAGGAAAAATGCTGAGTAACATCACAGCATTTTTCCTAAAATAAAGTCCTTCTTATCTAAATATCAGGGAACATGTGACCTCCGTGCTGTAGCCTAGCTCCTCCTGTTGTCCTGTTTGTTAGCGGCCCGTTTAAGGCTGGTTGCCTGCTGCATCCTGAGCATGTGTTCAGGGTGAAGAGGCGTCACATCGTCTTCCAGGTGTTTTTCTAATCAACAAATGTAGTGTACACGGTGGTGTTCACATTGACGACTCAGAACATCCACCCCTGGCTCCTTCCAGTGTGGAGGAGCAGCAGCTCTGCTCCACCCGGGTCCTCTGGCACGTACTCAGTTTCCCACATTTCTCTGAATGTCTGTCGATGTGTCATCACTTCTTCAGTTTGCAGCATCTCTGCAATTGATTTGTAGCTGTTTTGTTGGGCTCTTTGACCTCCTCCAGGTCAGGCTTCAGCGTTGATGACACAGTCGTCCTCTGCAGCTCTGATGTCAGTCTGGGCTTGAAATGCTTCCTCACGACTTTCCTCGATCTGTGCTGAAGCTCCAGGTCTGATCCGGAGGTTTTTCTCATGTCTGAGTGTGCACTCATGTTGACGTTTGTAAAGCTTAGCTGTTTATTTCGGAGCGTGAACTGCAGTCCTGAGGGGAAAGCTCCTCGTCTTTCATTCATCAGCATCAAACTGCATCGTCTGCCCTTCCTCTTCTTCACACTGACTTTTATTTTAAGCTGGTGTTTTGGATGCTGTGTGCAACAAAAGCAAAGCGGTGACTTTGAACTCCATGCTGTAAGGCATCGAGGTAACTGGTATTACATAGATTTTTAAAAATTACACTGGAAAAGTTGTTTCTTGCTGATTTTATTTTTGAATTCACTTGTAGCTCCGCTTTTCATTTGCACACTCCTTTTTGTCTGTGCTCCATCCACGGACACTCAGCTGTGATAAAGGACTACGTCACATGTTGATCCCAGCGAGCTCATCAGTTTGTGGTTTAATTACAAGGAGACCCTCCCGAGGAGGCTGTGTGACTCAACCTCCTATAAATCTGACAGACATGCGATTTCAACATGACACTGAATATTTCCATGCATCGTCTCGGTTATGTGGTTTTCTCTTCAATAGATCAATGTGACAGAAACACTTAGGAATGCAGGAAAGCTTTATTGACAACAGAGCAGTGGCAGCTTTGACAAAAACACACTCACTCACTGACCTGCAGTGGGACTCGTGGTGTGGGGTTTGGTTTCTAGTCTTGTGCAAACAGGCTGGTGCTGTACACCACCAGCTTTCACCGGCAGAAGTGACTGAATATACAGATCAGAGTGGGCGGAGACAAAGAACCGGTTCATTCTCCTCTCTTTGAAAGACAGAGCAGTGGAAGTTCAGCAAAAATCTTCACACGAGAAACTCGACGGTGACACATCCCTGCACCGTGCTCACTGGTCAGGATGCTGTAAATGTGTAGAGTCGTCTAAAAGCAGAAGATGCTGCTGCTGGTCGGTGCTATGAAGCCTGATTTGGGGCTCCTGCAGCTAAAAGAATAAGCCTCGTATTACGCTGTGCTGACCACTGTGTGCTACTGACAGCAGGACCTGTTTGATAGAACAGGCTGCAGGAAGCAAACATCCACTGTAAGTGTAAGCTACAGCTTATTATTACTGAATCACTGCTGGTGTTTGTGAAAACAAAGTGCTGACCCTTGGATCTGACTGAAGCTCCAAACTACAACCAACATTATTCATTTCATGAACTGATGCTGAGGTTGGCTTTACTCCAGCCTGTGACCGCCCATCATTCCTGTGGAGCTAAAACTACAAGACATGCAAAGCAGGTTTACATAAAACCCAAAGAGTCCGCACGGACACTCCCCACGTCACCACAGCTGGTAACGTTGTAGGAGTGCCAGGAGCAAAGCAGCGCTCGGCCACAGACAGGAGGTCACATGTCTACTCGTATCAAACATTCATGTTGATCCAAGTTCATGTCTGTCACTAATATTTCATATGACCTCAGATCCTAATAGAATGAACATCCTGTTCTTGCATCGTGAGCGTACAAGTACATGATAGTACAGTGAGGTCCTTCCTGTGCGCACGTCTACATGTTGGACTCACAGCAAACACCAATCTTTCAATGACCCTGTTTAAAACTAAACTACAAAGCAGCAGAACGATGTTAGTGTCGCTTTTTACCACCATCTGCTCCTCTGCAGCAGTCCGTCTAATCACACAGAAACAGAAAACAGTAGGGGTGCAACAATACTCGTATGGATATTGAACCGTTCGATACAGAGCTTTCGGTTCGGTACGCATATGTATCGAACAATACAACATTTTTAATTTATTTTATCAACTTTCCTTCTGACGATGCTGTCTGTGTTGAGCGCTCAGTGGATCTGCGCTCGACAGTGCAGCCTAGGCGGAGTAGTCGAACGCAGATCCACTGAGCGCAGGGCAAGCTAGCGAGACAGAAGCTAAGCTCGTTGCAACATCAATCAATCAATCTTTATTTATAAAGCACTTTTCATACAGAAAAAATGTAGCACAAAGTGCTTTACATGGCAAACTGAACCTCCCCCACCCTCATTCAGATCTGGCGTTTGGAATTATTTTGGTTTTCATGTGACGTATGACCCTGAAGGTAAGCGAGTCATGGACTAAAGTAAAACAGTATGTTGGATGTGCCACGCAATGCTCAATTACATGGGTGGGAGCTAGTGTGTTAGCGCAGTTAGCTCGTTAACGTGTTGACGCCATCCAGCCCCACGCACGGGGCGATCCGCGGTAGCTCGTTAACGGAGATTTGCCGTGTTGTGGCGTTAACGTCATTTCAGATTAACGCTGACAGCACTAGTGGGAACACAACGAATATGACTGCACATTTACTCCGACAGCATCCTCGTGCAAAGACAAGTGGAAGCAGACAAAAACAACAAGCATGCTACAAACTTTACCCGAGTCATTTAGACAGCCGTTAGCACAGGATTCTCCTTATGGGGACCTGATATGTTTAATATGCTGCTGAGAATATAGCCCAGAAGAAGCGTATAGTAGAGCTTTTATTTTGAAAGAGACATTTCTCTGTAATAAACTCTTTTCCAAAGATGAGTGATTTCTCCATCAGATAGATTTATTTTTTTTATCCCTTTGTTGTTTCAGCAACATTAAATTAATAACTGTACTTTTGAGTTAAAATATATATTTATAATTTTAATAAATGACAAATTAAAAAGGCGTGAACATTTTTTTGTATCGAAAAAATATCGAACCGTGAATTTTGTGTATCGTTGCACCCCTAGAAAACAGGCGTCACAATAATAGACCTCATGCTTCTTCAGACCGCAGCTGAAACAGCCAACCAGCAATCTTCTACCTCCTTCAAACTGTTTTAATACTTTTTAAAAAGCTTTTAAACTCCAGTCAGGGATTTACCAAAGTAAGAGGAACAGAGAGGTTTCCACATACATCTGTCATGTAAGAGCTGTTGACCTAAACTCGCCGAGCTCAGGGAGAAGAGAGGCTGCGTTTTACAGTCATGATTTTCCCCTCGGCTTTACCGTCGCCCTTTAAAAACAACTTTGGCTTTGTTGGCTTGAACGACGCACAACCTGCACACGCATGAAGCATTTGTACACCAGCTGTCCATCATTGTTAGCGTGACTTTAGCAACAGTCACAGTCACTCACAGATAATCGCCCCGCGGTTACCCGGAGCTCAACCAGGGTCACTGAGGGTCTCAGAGAGGCTTTCTAAGATCATCATGTGTCATCCAATCACGTTCATGTTCGGTGTAGATGCAAAAGTGAACGCCTCATTGTCGTCCTGAGCGCTGTTCTTGAACTTCACCTTTTCAGCTTCCGCTCGACCATAAAAAACATGCTACAAATATATGTTGAATTGAGAGAAGGTCGACTCTTAAAAGCGTGTTAGAAGTGGAGAAACTCTGCTCTGCAGGCCTGGATGGTCTTCAAACAGCTTCTTTGGCTTCAGTTTTTAAGGCTTCACTGTGTGTTTAATGAATATCAGAGAGAGTTCAGAGCGACTCTGCAGGATAAATGTTCACACTGGAATTCAGTTTCTGTGGCGCGGTTTGAGCTCTGGACACCACTCAGTGTCAGGATACAGAAGGCAGTGGACCGTCTTAAACCTGTGAACACAAAGAGTTCATTACAGGAAACCATCAACAATAATTAGAACAACTGTGATCGCAGCTCATACAGATGGTAAACGTAACCATGCTTCCTGATGTTCAGACACAGCGAGTGTCAGTGTTTACCTTGTGGGGTCCTCAGCCAGTGAAAACCCTCCAACCACACCGACTACATTTCTTCTGTTCTCAAACCCTCCGTAACTCAGAGTCACCTACAGCAAAACAATCATACAGTGTACAATAAATCAACATTTAATGGAGACTGACGTCACAGCTGCTGCCACTGAAAACCCCCCTTATGTGAAAATGACGGATTTTAGTGAATCTAAACAAATGTATACATTAAATACAAAAACATGTAGTTAGGGCTGGACCAGCTGACCCTGAATCCTCCCTTAGTTATGCTGCAATAGACGTAGACTGCTGGGGGATTCCCATGATGCATTGGGTGTTTCTTCTTCACTCATGTGTTAACAGACCTCTCTGCATTGAATCATATCTGTTATTAACCTCTGTCTCTCTTCCACAGCATGTCTGTATCCTGTCTTCCTTCTCTCACCCCAACCAATCACAGCAGATGGCCCCGCCCCCCCTGAGCCTTGGTTGGGTTTTCTCTGTATGTATTATTGTAGGGTCTACCGTACAATATAAAGCACCTTGAGGCGACTGTTGTGATTTGGCGCTGTGTAAATAAAACTGAACTGAATTCTTTGTAAGGTTGTATTTCCTAAATGTTTCCTAAATGCATCAAGATATTAAACTATATTGGGATGAATCTGAGCTTCCGTTATCAAACTGAGTGGGTTGGTATCATCTCCCGCTCACCTTTAGTTCACACTGGTTTTGTGGGTCATTTTATAAAATCTGTTAACTGAACTACATTTAGAAGTTTTTCAGGTTTTGTTTCAGAGCTCTGTAAAACGCCGTCCCCGGCCACCTCTGGCTCACCTGCTCCAGCACAGTGTCAATGGGCAGCTTCTGCAGGTTCTCCAGGTGAGAGTGGAAAAGGTGCGTGTGTGTCAAAGCGACCTCCAACAGCGCCTCGATGATGTAGCCGATGGTACAGTCATCTGGAAGTCGGATCTTCTCTGCTGTGCTGATGAAATTCCCCAAACTGAAAACACAAGACAACAGTGTCCAAGCTGAGCTTTCTCAGGATCAACCATGCAGAAAATCAAGAGGACGTGTCACCCTCACAAGGGCTGCGCAGAGATTTGATGCGAGTTGAAAAGAGCATGCATATGTGTATAAATGTATATATTTTGCACCAGAATGTACAAAATATAAGAGCGTAGAAATCCTTTCAAAGCAGAGGCAGCATCCTACCTGGCCCACGGACTCATTTTCAGGGCCAGACCTCGACTGATACAGAAACCTGCTCCACCTGTAGCAAACCAGAACTTGACAGACACCTGAACCAGAAAGGAAAGAGCACATTAGCTAGCTCTTATTACATGTCGCCAACTTTCATGTCACAGGGGACTGTGGACAGCGTCGCCAAATTTCCCTTATTTGTGTGCGAGTGGAGCCATAAAAGCGGAAAGCTGACCCACCGAACCGTCACTCTTGACCCTCTCTGCAGCCTCTATAGGGTGATCCAGACTGGGCCGGCCCAGGTAGACGTCCTGGCTGTGGTGGTAAGACGAGAGCAGCTGCAGCAGGCTGGGCAGGATCACGTAGTTGTCATCATCCACGTGGCAGAACCACCTACGACGCAAACACACAGGGTCAGACGTGCAGGCTGAGTCAGAGCTAACTGCTCCATCCTTGCAATCACTCACTTCCTCTGAGACTCGATGAATTTATCGTACTCTACAGACATCTTGCAGCACAGAGCCTGTCGGGTGTGAGCTGCTGAGCAGTTAGTGTTGATGATGTTAGCTCCTGGTGAAGAGACAACAGAAAAGACTTTAACCTAAGATTTCTTAGAGCATCCCACTGCATCTCCATATGTAGACTGGATATAATGGCAGTAACTCTGCTTTGTTTCAGATCTGCATCGATCCATGTGGCTACAGCACATTATCTTTGTGATGAGACAGCATAAGGGTTTGAATAGACTCCTGCAGAGCTGTGTGCAAAATTCTAAGAGTTTTATAAACAGACAGTGAGTGAAGAAGAAGAAACACCCAGTGCATCATGGGAATCCCCAGCAGCATAACTAAGGGAGGATTCAGGGTCACCTGGTCCAGCCCTAACTATATGCTTTAGCAAAAAGGAAAGTTTGAAGCCTAATCTTGAAAGTAGAGATAGTGTCTGTCTCCTGAATCCAAACTGGAAGCTGGTTCCACAGAAGAGGGGCCTGAAAACTGAAGGCTCTGCCTCCCATTCTACTTTTAAATACTCTAGGAACAACAAGTAGGCCTGCAGAGCGAGAGCCAAGTGCTCTAATAGGCTGATATGGTACTACAAGGTCATTGAGATAAGATGGGGCCTGATTATTTAAGACCTTGTATGTGAGGAGCAGGATTTTGAATTCTGGATTTAACAGGAAGCCAAAACAGGAGAAATCTGCTCTCTCTTTCTAGTCCCTGTCAGGACTCTTGCTGCAGCATTTTCAAGGTTCAAGGTTCTTTATTATTTGTCACATGCATAGTTATACAAGTATAACACACAGTGAAATGTAGCCTGACACGCTCCTCGACATACATACACACACACACACACACACACACACACACACACACACACACACACACACACACACACACACACACATATAGTATATACACTGGGTGAATGTGCAGTAGTAGCAGCAAGCAGGTGAATTCTGTACATTAATATGAATAGACATCTGACTATTTTACAGGATAGACAATATAAACATATTTGAATTGAAATGTACATTGTGCCTTGGTTTAGTGTCTGGAAGAGTCCTGACTCAGTCAATTATAGATGATGTGAGAGGGCGGGTGTGTGTGTTTAGGGCACGGATGGCTTGGGGATAGAAGCTCCTCTTGAGTCTCTCTGTCCTTGCCCGGAAGATGCGGAACCTTCTACCAGATTGCAGAAGTTGGAACAGTTTGTTGCCAGGATGGGACGGGTCCTTCAGTATCTGCGCTGCTCTAGTCCGGCATCTCCTGGTGTAGGTGTCCTGAAGCGGGGGGAGAGCAATCCTGCAGCAGCGTTCTGCTGTACGGATCACTCTCTGGAGAGCTTTTTGGTCCTTCACACAGCTGTTCCCAAACCACGATGTCATGTTCTGTGTGAGGATGCTCTCCACAGCGCCTGTATAGAAAATCCTGAGGATCTTTGGAGAGACCCTGAACTTCCTCAGTTGTCGTAGGTGATACAGGCGCTGCCTAGCCTTTTTGGTCTGGACCTGAATGTGGGCAGCCCATGTCAGGTCTGAGGAGATGTGGACACCAAGATACTTGAAGGACTGCACCCTCTCCACTGGAGCTCCATTGATGATAATGGGCTTGTAGTCTCTGTGCTGACCCCTTCTGAAGTCCACCACCAGCTCCTTGGTCTTGCTGACATTCAGCTGGAGGTGGTTGTCCTGGCACCACGATGCCAGATTCTTCACTTCATCCATGTAGGCCGCCTCATCGTTGTTGGAGATGGCACCCAACACCACTGTGTCGTCAGCAAACTTCACAATGGTGTTGGAGCCATGGGTGGCCACACAGTCTGAAGTGTAGAGGGAGTAGAGCAGTGGCGAGAGGACACATCCCTGAGGTGCTCCTGTGTTGATGGTGATGCTGTTGGAGAAGCACCTGCCCACCCTCACCACCTGAGTTCTGCCAGTGAGGAAGTCCAACACCCATGCACACAGACGGCTGTTAACTCCCAGATCCCTGAGCTTTGTGAACAGTCTGCAGGGCACTATTGTGTTAAACGCTGAACTGTAATCAACAAACAGCATTCGCACATAGTTACCCTGTTTCTTGTCCACGTGGCTGAGAGTGGTGTGTAGGACGTGGGCGATGGCATCCTCTGTGGATCTGTTGGATCTGTCGGCGAACTGCAGCGGATCTGTGGTGTCTGGGATGGAGGAGGAGATGATGTTCTTCAGCAGCCTCTCAAACACCTTCATTACTACCGAGGTCAGTGCAACTGGCCGGTAATCGTTCAGGGATGAGGGTTTGCTGTTCTTGGGCACAGGGATGATGGTGGATCTTTTGAAGCATGTGCGGACCACAGACTTCGCCAGGGACTCGTTGAAGATGTAAGTGAACACACCTGCTAGCTGGTCAGCACAGCAGCGCAGCAGACGGCCGGTGATGCCGTCTGGCCCCGCCGCTTTCCTTGTGTTCACTCTCCTCAGTGCCGCTCGGACGTCGTGCTCCGCGATGCTGGTCACCGGTCTCTCGCTGATGACGTCACTGTCCTCGGTAGTCAGGCGGTAGATAGCATTAGCCGCCTGGCTAACCTCGAAACGGGCGTAGAACCGATTCAGCTCGTTGGTGAATGCAGAGTCGGCGTTGATCGGCGCAGTGTCCCTGGCTTTGTAGTCCGTAATGGTGCGTAGTCCGTGCCACATACTCCGTGTGTCGCCCTGGTGGAAGCGGGACTCCACACGTTCCCGGTACCTGCGTTTGGCATCTCTCACCGCGCGCCGCACGCCGTATGAGGCTGCTTTGTAGGCGCTCATATCGCCAGTGGTGAGACCCGCGTTGTAGGAGGCGGTCCTGGCGTTTACTGCAGTGCGGATCGATCTGTCCATCCACGGTTTCTGGTTTGGGAATGTGGTGACTCTCGCAGTGGGGATAATCTCCTCTGCTAGCATATTGACGAAGCATACTGCTACTTCCGTAAACTCGTTGTCGACTGCGCATGCTCTGAGCATGTCCCAGTCGACGTCGTTGAGTGCGTCCTGTAGCGTAGCTTCTGATTGGGCAGTCCACCGTTTTACCTCCCTCGTGGTCACGTCTTCCCTCCGTATGCTTTGTTTATACTGGGGAATGAGGAAGATGGCGTTGTGGTCAGACTTCCCAAAAGCCGGGTGTGAGACAGCTTTGTAGCCCTGCTTGTATGGCGTGTAGCAGTGATCCAAAATCCGATCCCCTCTCGTTGGACACGAGACATGCTGGTAAAATTTTGGCATGACTTGTCTGAGGTTCGCTTTGTTAAAGTCTCCTGCTACAATGAGGGCTGCGCCCGGGTCCTTGTTTTGAAGCGAGCTCAGCACATCATGTAATTCGGACAAAGCCATACCTGTGTCCGCTTGGGGTGGGATGTAGACCGCCGTGGTGATGACCGAGGTGAACTCACAGGGCAGATAGAAAGGGCGGCACTTAATGCTCAGGAACTCCAGATGTGGCGAGCAGCCGCTGGAGAGAGTAGAAATGCTCCTGGCATCACAGCACTTTCTGTTTATCATGAAACACACTCCCCCACCTTTGGTTTTGTTCGACTCTCTCTCATTTTGGATTAGCTGAAGGCTTTTCAGGGAGTTTCTAGGACTTCCTGATAATAATGAATTACAGTCGTCCAGCCTGGAAGTAATAAATGCATGAACTAGTTTTTCAGCGTCACTCTGAGACAGGATATTTCTAACTTTAGAGATGTTGCACAAATGGAAGAAAGCAGTCTTACATATTTGTTTAATATGTGCGTTGAAGGACATGTCCTGGTCAAAATGACTCCAAGGTTCCTCACAGCGTTACTGGAGGCCAAGGTAATGCCATCCAGAGTAAGAATCTGCTTAGATACCATATTTCTAAGATTTTCAGGGCCGAGTACAATAACCTCAGTTTGATCTGAATTAAGAAGCAGAAAGTTAGCGGCCATCCAGGTCTTTATGTCTTTAAGACATTCCTGCAGTTTAACTCATTGGTGTGTGTTATCTGGCTTCATGGACAGATAGAGCTGGGTGTCATCAGCATAGCAGTGTAAATGTATGCTATGTCTTCTAATGATGCTGCCTAAGGGAAGCATGTATAATGTAAACAGAATTGGTCCTAGCACTGAACCCTGTGGAACTCCATAATTAACCTCAGTGTGTGAAGAGGACTCTCCATTTACATGAACAAACTGGAGTCTATTAGATAGATATGATACAAACCACTAATTATTCAAATCAAATACCTACAACAGTGTACTCTAAGGGCTGTAATAAAATATTATGCTCAGTTTCTGTGCTGTGATGAGCTCTGGAACCTGACTGAAACTCTTCAAATAAGCCATTCCTCTGCAGATGATCTGTTAGCTGTGTTAATGTAGCAGATAAGCACAAACATAACTGTGTTGTAACAGGAAGTGATTGATCTATAACTGTCTTTATGTGATGCAATTTGTCTGACAGCACCATCATCGTGCATCTCAGTTCTAAATATTTCAAAGCTAACTGTCCACAGTGCTGACACGCTGGCAGGAGCTGGGCTTCTTTGCTTTGGGACACCCAGAAGTCAGGTTTCACTCACAGCACTGTGGACTCAGTCATCATTTTTCAGCCTACTTCAGTCTTTTTAAAGGTCTAATTTTTAATGTTGTAACAACAGCTTTTGTTTGTCCAAATGGTATCAAAAAATACTGCTGAACATCAACAGTTTCAAATATTGCATTCTCATTATCAGGATGAGTGTACACACGCTGTGAGAAAGGTCAGTACTGCACAAACAGCAGTGCACAGTCTCCACTGTGTCAGTACAACATGTGATCACACTGCTGCAGCAGTCTGAGGGACATTTTGGTTGTCATCCTTTTTCCCTGTAAAACTGGTTCCTCTTACCAGTCCTCATTTGCAGCTCCTTGTCATCACCATCAGTGAAAATGAAAGTCTGAAACAAACAAGGAAACGCTGTCAGAGTTGTGCAAGTGCACAATTACACAAGCTAATGCTCTGCAGTGAGGATGCAGTGAAGAACAGCTTCGCTCCTTTGTTTGCTCTCCTTGATCAAGACGAGCATTTGCAAGAGGAAGAGCAGAGATGGAGAGCAAGTAAGAAAGACCGCTTCATTTACTTTAGAAACACACGGTCACCAGCTGCACCGACTCTTTATTTCAAATTATTTGTGCTACATTCATCAGCTGACTCCTCACTCTACACTGGGACTGATTACATCGTTCCTTTAATGTAAAATAAATGTAGCACATCCACCCCTCCCCTTTACAGCTGCAGGTCCAACCCAACCACCTCTTCCAGCACTTCAGGAGACACACTGAGATGGTCCCAGCACACGCTGGAGAGACGATATCTCCAGCGTGTGCTGGGTCTGTGCCATGGTCTCACTGGGAGGAGGACTTGGCCCCAGTCACCTCATCTAAGGGTCATTTCAGGCATCCTACATTCCCAAACCATGTACAGCTCCGGCCTCAATCATTTCTCTCCTTTCTTAACCTCCTTTATACTGTATGATTACACAGGTCTGCAACCAAAACACTGCACAGGATTTCCTGACTGTTTCTTATAGATTGTTACTCACTGAAACCAGGAAAATATTTTAAAAATTACATACATTACACCTCTTTGCTTAGGCTGCTGCCCCCGCGACCCGGCCTCGGATAAAGCGGATGAAGATGGATGGATCTGGTCAGATTCTCTTGCAAAACTCATGTTTTTAGTTTCATTAAGCAAAAT